>NW_027204584.1:0-24569 GCF_024711535.1 Dipodomys merriami
ATTTCTTTAAGTTCAGTGCACTAGTTATCTGCAAGAAGGACTCCTGAATTATATTGAGCACTGTATCTGAACACCAGAATATAGTCTCACAAAGGCAGTATAAGTGCGCAGAACTTGGCCTGCCATGGGATGTGGCACAAATGAATACTTCCTGTCATATCAGAGCATTGGGAAGAGAAATAGCTTGGGGTACAAAGCAACCTTTTTCTCCTGGCCTTCAGAGCCTACCCATACTCCTCCTCACTAATTGGCCCAGATGGAGTGGCCTGTTACACAGCTGTACAGGAGAGAGGCTTTTTGTCTGCCTGTCCAGACAATGAGAGAGACTTCTGGACTGGGATGCAGAGAAACCCTTAGGCTACACTGGGAGCAGTGAGGGGAGCCCCGGAATATGCAATGTCATGAAAACTGTCTCTGTGTTATGAACTCATTGAATTGAATACAAATTTCATAGGTTGATGCCGTTCATCATATCTACCCTGGAGCTTCTCCTATAAGAATACATCCAAACAAAATGAAAACAGCACTGAAAAATACCACAAACCGTGGACAGTCAGCAGTTTCTGTTTTCCTTCCATGCAAGGTGACCATCCTGGGTCTGAATGACATGGCTGAAACCTGTAGGTCACCTGGCATTGCTGAAGGCTGGCGGGCAGTCAGTGAAGCCATAGGCCAACCTGACACTAGGTCCTGAGTTCGAATCCTGGTCATGCCACGTAAAAGGGCTGGAGAGCCTAAGAAAATATTGCCTGTCCATAGGAACACGAGAGGAATGTAATCAATGTCATGGTTGGATGAGTAGTCCATCAATGTGTCTAGCATAAAATTAGACCCAATAATCACAGGGCACAGATTGATTTTAATTCAGATTATTATGCATTAAAAGAACTTTTGATTAAATGGAGTCCTCCCTAAATACATTAGAATTGGTACGAACGTAGTATAAGTCATTGAATATTAGATACCTCTGGCAGTACCTGAATATCTAAATTTATATTTATTTAGATACCACCATCGTCATAGAAAGTTACAGCTATTTTGGCCAAACCTGGGGCTTGATCCCAAGTCCTGAGATCCACTTGGCAGCTCAATGGGCTAGAGGCAGCGGTGGTGACACACACCCTTTCATGAATTGGGCCTCTCAGGCCTTCAGATCAGGCCCCATCATTGCCAATAATTTCTTCCTGGTGTAAGATTTCAAGTGTGACACCTGTTTCCCTTTTCTGTGCAAGTTCATAATAGGTCTCCAAAGCTACATACTATGGAATAGATGGGAAGAAATGTGATAAATGTTATTGGTGCACTCACAGTCCATAAAATAAATGCTAAATAAGTAAATCAAAAATAAAATATAATGAATCACTCCAACAAGCACGATAAAGTCTGAATATATAGAAGAAAGTATAAATCATATATTTAACATGTTTATAAATGTTATGAGGTACTTGAATTCAGGCATAGGGAAGAGTTTAATTCATGCAGGATTCTCCTAGGAAATGATAGGCAAGACATATGGCACAATGATTATTTTAAATTAAGAGTTCATGAAGTCTGACAATAAGAATCACATTCAAGAATTGGAAGCATTGGGAAAGATCCAAGAATCAGTACTCACATGGTACATAGAATTCCAAAACAGCTGACCACATCTCCTACTCTATCCAAATAGGTATTTATTAGCATACTAGCTTCAGCTTATGAATGGATGAATATTGTATGTAAATAGAGTCTTATGGTTAAAAGAGGTGGGCTTCTTATTTTGTCCACAGTTGGGGCTTCAAATCAGGCCCTGGACCAGGCCTGATATTCTAGTCTTCAAGGATGGTGAGCCTTCCCTCCCTCCACAGTGCAACAGTTACCCAGACCTGAGTTCAAATCCCAGTACTGACAAAAGAGTCATCCTGATGTAGGAAGCCAGTCGTTGCACCTGTTTTCCTCTCCTGTGAAAGTCCTGGGTCTCAGCTAGGATGGAGAATGAATGCATAAGCAACCCTATAACCATGGGAACAGGTTGTCATCCTGTCAGCACAGTTATACCTGTAACCATACTCAGTAAAACACACAATATCTCCATGAATTAGACACAAATTAAGGAGAAGTGCACCTAATGCAAGAGGCTGTCCGCACATGTATGTCAATATAGATCCTATGTTTCAAGGATGAATCTCTTCCTATCCTGGCCCTCCCTGGGTTTCGATGTCAGGTCCTGGGAATGGCCTAGCTCCTTAGTTGCTCACAGGCCTGTGTCCTCACCTAGACCCTTTCCCCAATTGGACCTGCTAGACTGTGTTCAAATCCCAATACTGTGAAAAGATGAATCCTGATGTGAGAAGCCCATCGATCCACCTGTTTTCCTGCCCTGTGAAAGTCCTATGTAACGGGGAGGATGAAGAAAGCTATATAGGCAACTCTATAGCGATGGAAATAGGTTGTCATCCAGGTCAGCACAGTTATTTCTGTCATCATACTCAATAAAACACAAAATGCATCCAAGACTAAGACACACAATAAAAAGAATAACTACACTGAACAAAAGACACATTCCACACATGTATGTAAATAGAGATCCTATGTGTAAAATAGGTGGGTATATTATTTTTGCCCATGCTAGGGCTTCAATTCAGGCCCTGCAACATAGACTGATATTGCAGTCTTCAAGGATGGTAACCTTCCTTTTCTCCCACAATGCTATAGATTTACCATGAACTGAGTTAACTCTACATCAGCTTCAATCACCTCAGGGTGGCGGGCTGCCATGGGTCCATAGCCGATCCTGGCATCCTAGGCCCTGAAGTCTTGCCGGAAAAAAACAAAACAAAACAACAAAGAGAGAGAGGGAGAGAGTGAGAGAGAGAGAGAGAGAGAGAGAGAGAGAGAGAGAGAGAGAGAGAGAGAGAGAGAGAGAGAGAGAGAGAGAGAGAGAGAGAGAGAGAGAGAGAGAGAGAGAGAGAGAGAGAGAGAAAGCCATGGGATGGATATTTTATATTTTGTTCCTTTTCATGGTGACCATCCTGGGTCTCAATGACACACCTACAAAAGGGTACTTCACTTTGCATTGGGGAAGGCTAGTGAGCTATGCCATAGGCCCATGCAGCCATTTAGGCCCTGAATTCTTGTCCTGGTCCTGACACCTACTAGTGGGGTGATTTCCCAAGAGACTCTTCCTATGCATGGGAATACCAATGGAATGTGAGCAAACTCATGATTGAATGAAAAGTTTCTGCGTGCATTAGTCTAGTCTAAAATTAGACCCAATGATCCTAGGACACCGATTGATCTTAATGAATATCTTACTAACATGAAAACAATACTATTCCTTCAATGGTGGTGTAATAACTACCTAAGAGTTGGTAGGAACATAGTTGATGTCATTGAATCCTAGGTAGATGTCTGTGGCACTCCATACAAATATATATTTCTTGATATACTACCACCTGCCTATCAATGTATGGCTATTTTGTCCACCCCTGCGGCTTGATCTCAGGGTCTGGGAACTTCCTGGCAGCTTCCTGGGATAGAGTTTTCCTTGTTGACACACTGATTCATGAATTGGGTTTGCTAGGCTCTGAGTTCATATCCCAGCCCTGCCAACAATTGGATCATGTAGTAAGAAGCAGAGTGTGACACCTGTTTTCCCTTTCTCTGAACGTCCTGGGTGTCAGTCATGATGGAGAACATGTCTACAAATCTAGATACTATGTGATAGGATGTCATCTATATAATAAATGGAATGTGTGTTATCACAGTCAATAAAATAAATGGTAAATAAATGAATAAAACAGAAATACAATAAATAGCCACAACAAACAAGATATGGACTGAACATCTATAGGTAATTACAAATGCTATCTTTACAATGTACATAAATAGTATGTTTCCCAGGACTGGGGCTTGAATTCAGGCCTAGGGCCCAGGCCTGACTTTCTTGTCTTCAAGCATGGTGATCTTCCCCTTGGTCCACAGTGCTGCAGAGTTACCCAGACCCTGAGTTCAAATCCAAAGCCTGGCAGATAAAACGGCACCAATTGCAAGCCAGGGATATATATATATATTTTTGCCAAGCAAGATCTTGAACTCAGGTCAGTGCAACTCTGCCTCAGCTTCCATCACCCTTGGCTGGGGGTGCAGCCACTGGAACCACAGCCAATCCTGGAATCCTAGACTTCCAGGCCTTGGGGGGGATGCCCAGAAAAGAAGAGGTGGGATGGTGCTTTTACATTTTGCATCATGACCATCTGTGTCTGAATGACACGGCTCCAAATGGTACTTCACCTTGCATTGCTGAAGCCTGGTGGGCTATTGGATAAGCCATAGTCCCGCAGGGCGAATCCCAGTCATGTCACTTCCGGCTGGCGGGAGGTCCTAGGAGACTTGTTCCCATGCATAGGAATAATGATGGAATGTTATAAATGTCACGGTTGACTGAGTTGCTCGTGAATGATTCGCCTATAAAATTCGACATCATGACTTCAGTAGGCTGATTATTTTTATTTAATATGAAGCATTAAAAGCATATTATTTCCTACAGGGATGCAATAATTTCAGGACACTGATTTACTTAATAGTTTATTAAGGATGAAAACAATGACATTAATTACATGGAGGCATAATAAATACCCAAGAATTAGTAGGAGTGTAATCTATATAACTGAATAATGGATAGACCTCTCTGGCACTCTATAAAGATATATATATATATATATATATATATTTATATATTTATATATATATATATATATTAATTTACTACTATCTGCATGTCAACCTATTCTTATTTTGTCAACATCTGGGGCTCAATCTCAGGTCCTGGAAACTGCCTGTCAGCTCAATTTGCCCCAGGATGGTGTGTTGACACTCACCCATTCATAAATTGGGCCTTGTAGGCTATGAGTCCAGATGCCAGCACTACCAAAAAAATGAATTGTGGCATAAGAAGCTGATGGTGACACAAGTTTTTCTTTTCTGTGAAAGTCCTGGTTGTCAGGTATGAAGTGGAATACATATACAAACATATGTCCTATGTAATCAATGTAATTACTGTTCTACGTATCATAATAGTCAATAAAATGAACAGTCAATACATGAATAAAACAAAAAAATAAAATGAGTAACTACAATGAACACAATATGGAGTCAACATATGAATATAAATCATATATTTAAAATGTACACAAATAGGATCTTTTCTAGTGGCGGGGATTGATTTCAGGCCTAAGGAACGGACTTGAATTGTTTTTACTTCAAGGAGGCAAGCTTCCCCTTCCCACACAGAGCAACAGTGTTACCCAGACCATGCAGTCAAATCCCAGTCCTGGCAGAAAAAATGGCACCTTTATAGTATGTGAGGCCCAAGTCTTAGGTATTTCATTCTGTCTCCATTTAATGAATGTGATTGTTTAAATGCTTCCTAAAGTGTTAGTTAAAATCTATCAGTGTCCCATAATATTATTGTGTATAATTTTATCCTAGAATCATTCAAGAACTTCCCATTCAATCATGAAATACATCACATTCCATTGGTAATCATATGAATAGGAATGAGTTTCTTAGGATCTCCTTCCATTTGGAGGTGGCAGGACCAGGATTCAAACTGTGGGCTCCAACTCCCACGACTTAGACCTTAGGGTAGTGAATTCACCGATCTGTTCGAGTACATCAGCAAGACCAATGATTAGGCAGGCACCAGTGGCTCTCAACAGTCCTCCTTGATACTTACAAGGCTGTGACTGTGATAGGAGGTTCATGGTCAAAGTCAACCTAGGCAGGAAAGTCCTTGAGACCCCTGTCCAACTTCAGTGCCAACAAAGCCAGAAGTAGAGCTCTGTGGTTCCAGTGGGTAGTCTTGAGCAAAAGCAGCTCACAGAATGTGCCTAGATCATGAGTTCAAGGTCTGGGACTGGCAACAAACAGACATACACAACAATCTGTGCAGCCATCTGCCTAAAGCAGGTCACCCTCTTTTCCCCAACTGGATTGGATAGAGTTTCCTGGGAAAGGGGCTGATGTCATCTTGACTCCGCCCATTCTGCCTGCATCACAGTATTCAAGACACACCCCCATTCTTTCATGGTTCCTTCTGACCAATGGTATACAAGAATGGTGGCCATGCCCATATTCTATTCTGCCCTGTAGCACCGGGATTACCTCTGTGGTTGACTCCACTACCAGTAGTTGAGGAAGGTAGAGGTGGGTGAGTGGTGAGCAAGAGACTTGAGGCCTGGGAAGAGAGGCCTTGCTCAGCCGCACCATGTGTCAGCCCGTGCCCTGGCCCCCTCCTCCCCTTCCCAGCTATGCAGCATTTCAAACCTGGTGTTGCTGGCTCAGACCTGTGGTGCCTCTTGGATTCCTCAGGCAATGGTGCAATGGTGTGGCACTGGCCGGCTTGTGGCCCTGACCTAGTCCTGGCCCCCCTGTCATCTGCTCCAGGCCTGAGTGTCTGCCATGCCTCTGTCATCACTGCTGGCCTCACCCGGAGCAGCTGCCAACAGATTCTCCCAGCAGCACATGTGAGTGGCCATCCACACACGACCACACCCCACATGCCCATATCCCCCTGTCCTTCTCCGTCCTGACCAGGACCTGCACCTCCCCCATTCCCCACAGTCTGGCCCAGGCCCTGCCACAAATGCCCCAGGGATGGGCGTGGGTGTTGACCTGAGGATTCCACCCCCATCCCTAGCCTCAGGGTCCCAGGAAACAGGGAGGTGTAGGGTTGGGTGAGGAGTGGGCGCTACAGAGCCATTCGCCTGGAGCAGTGGGAGCCACACAGTGGCGCATCTGCACCTTTCCTCTACCTGGTGGGAACCTGGTGGCTTGAGTTCAGAGGTGGGGAGCAGCATGTCCACACTTACCTTCTGGGTACATTTCCTTTTTTCTGGGGTTGAGGGTGTAGGATGCAGAAGATAGACCCCTTTGCTGTGTGAGCCCTTGTCTTCTATGTTCCTTCACCCTTTGATTTGAAGAGGTTCCCAGAACAGCCCAGTAGGGAGGTGAGTGTGTTGGGGGTCAGAACAGAAGGTGAATATCTGGGAGGAACACCCCACCCCCACACATGCACCCCGGCTGTCCCCCCACACCAGCTGTCAACAGTCCTCACAGGGTGATCACATTTCCCAGCTCTGCCAACTTCTGCTGGTGCTCCTGGTCCATCTGGTCTCCAACAAACTCAGGAGAGGCACTGCTCTGAGTCTGTGTGTGTGTGTGTGAGAGAGAGAGAGATAGAGACAGACAGACAGACAGAGACAGAGACAGAGACAGAGAGAGACAGAGAGATAGAGGAAGAGAGAGAGACAGAAAGAGAGACACACAGAGAGAGATAATCTTTCCCCTTATATAGACTGACTGTACTCAGGTGAGTGATCATTTGACAAATTGCAGGTGCTGCATTAACAAGTCTTCTGACACCGGTCTGGCTGTGTGTGTGTGTGTGTGTGTGTGTGTGTGTGTGTGTGTGTGTGTGTGAGTGTGTAGATGTGGGTTGTAACAAGGAGACTGGCTATGGTAACTTCTACCTGCTATCTTTTGGGGGGTGCATGGGCTTCACAGCTGAGCTCTGGGGACCTGGAAGGGAGGGACGCTTGAAGGGGATTCAGACCTGTTAAAAGAACAAGAGATCTGTGTGCCCTGCAGCTGTGAACTCCCTTGGGCCTGGTTAGTTGCAGTGCGGCTCACATTGGGTGGCTTCCCAGGGGGACAGAGAGCTTGGCCAACACTTAGTAAGGATATGAGCCCTGCTAGTATGGAGCAGAACAACATAGGTCAGACTCCAGGTCTTCTCATCATGACGTCTGATGGGCGAGGCCAACCATATTTTAAATCTTGAGCTGTTATCTTCAGATCTAAGGTTCCTGAGTAGCTAGGATTATAGACATGAGGTTGTGGTACTGGGCCTCTGATTCTTTTTGGTATATTATCTTTTGACCTCAAGGCCTTAGGCTTGCCAGTCAGGTCTTCTACCATGCGAGCCAAGCTTTTCTGTCTTGGACATTTCTGAGATTGAGGCTTAATATATGCTCAGGCTGGGCTGAATTTCACTCTTCCTATCTGTGACAGGCATGCACCACCAGGCCCAGTCCTCTGTAGTTGGGATGGTAGACACATAGTATCACACTCAGTAATTTATTTAGATGGATTTTTCCAAACTTAGTCCACGGCAGCCAATTCTTGACCACAGGTGAAGTTCTGGGTTAGGCCTCGAGTATCGGTCTCCTCATGGGACAGTTGTGAGGAAACAAGGGATTAAAACAGAGGGATCTCTGGAGCAGGGCCAGGCACAGAGGGAGCGGCAGTCAGATACGGTTCTCAGCAATTCTGTGAGAATATGACAGGAAGATACCCGGAAAGAGCTCAGATGGTGTGTGTTATTAATGGTGCGACAGGTATAGGATTATGAAACAAAACATGGCTCTCTTTCATTATTAGCCTATCCTCATGAGGAAGGGGTTCCTTCACTTTGTTCAGTTTTGCAGCTGGGGAAATTGAGGAACAGAGAAGCTGGGTAACCTACTCATAACTCCTCTGCCATGCTCCCTAGGACAAGGGGTGCTATTCAGTCCAATTCTTGTGGTGGGAAGTCCAATGCTTATCTATCGTAGGGCTTGAACTCTGGACCTGGGCACTGTCCCCAAGCTCCTCAGCTCAAGGCTAGTGCTCTACCACTTGGGTCACAGCACCACTTATGATTTTCTGGTGGTTCTTTGGAAATAAAAGTCCCATAGATGTTCCTGCCCAGGCTGACTATGAACCATGATCGTCAGATTTAGCCTCCTGTGTAGTTAGGATTATGGACCTGAGCCACCGGCACCTGGTGTAAGTGTAATTCTGACCATCTTTCTTTCAATCTCTCTCTTTCTGGAACTGATTGAATGGGTGCTGGAGAGGTAGCCCAGCATACCCATGGGGCTGGAACCAAGGGGGCCCTCTCATTCTGGAGGTAAGCTGTGGTTCAGGAGATGTCTCAGAGGAGGTAAGCCCCTATGTGCCCTGGCTAGACTGCGACAGTTATTCATTGTCCATCTAGCATTATTGGACTCAGTATTGTGTTCAACGTCCTTTCCTAGCAAAAATTTCTGGCCAAAATTATGATACATTGTTACAGAATGAAAATGTAAAGCCATCTTAAGAAAGTCTTTTAGGGCTCTGGGAATATGGCTTCATGGTACAGTGATTGCCTAGCATGCACGAAACCCTGTGTTCAATTCCTAAGTACAAATAAACAGAAAAAGAAACACTGGAAGTGGTGTTGTGCCTCAAGCAGTAGAGGGTTAACTTGAGCAAAAAAAAAAAAAAAGCTGAGGAATAATTCTTTAGCCCTGAGTTTAAGCCCCAGGACTGGCAAAACAACAACAACAACAACAACAACAACAACAACAAATATTTAGTTAGTAAATGCAAATAAAGAACCCATACTTGGAATATATAATTGCTCCATCAATACTGATAACTGAGGAGAGTACCTAATTAATGTACTTAACCTATATTTGGATACTGTGTTGAAAAAAAAAAAGTTTTGTTCAGTAGGTCACAGCAATTAATGCCAGGAATATGCTTAGATGTCAGGTGAAGAGTAATTCTGGAAATTCAAAAATTCCAGGCTTTTGAGTGGTCACTGCTAATCACAATGAGAAGGGTAGTCTAAGTGAGACTTAGAAACCTTTTGGCCAGTCCTGGCACCAAAAAGACAGAGGCTAATTAACAGTTGTGACAGAAGAGAAGGAATAACTCCAGATGAAAGGAATAAGTGATAGTCAATAAGGTATAGCAGAAACCATTCTAAGGAACCATTTTTGGTTATTGAAGAACAAGTTATCAACTAGGCTTATTCCTCTTTGCCTTTAACATTCTAAATCTCTTAGGATAGTTCTTAGTTCTTAATCTCTGTGTGATAAATATATCACATTCTAGGGTGTTCTTTCATACTTGATCTCTATTGCTTTCTAAAAACCTGTCTTTCTTTATTTCTCTATGAACATTTCCTAATATTAAATATACCTACACAGAGGGAAGAGATGGTAATCTAATGGTCCCATAGCTCATGAGGCATCAATGTAACAAAATGGAAAAGTAGGACATATTTATTGCTACCTCAATGATTCTGAAAAGCTGCAATGTCACATCATTTGATCTGATTTCCATTCTTTGTATACTTAGTGTCATTTAGTGACTAAATGCAAATATGAGCCAGGTGCTGGTGGATTATGCCTGTAATCCTGGCTATTCAGGAGGTTGAGACCAGAGGATTGTGGTTCAAAGCCATCCTGGTCAGGAAAGACCATGAAACCCTTATCTTCAATTAACCACAAGAAACCTGGGAATGATGCTGTAGCTAAAGTAGAGCACTCAACTTGAGCTGAAGAGCTGAGGGACAGTGACCAGGATCAGAGTTCAAACCCCAAGACCAAGAAAAAAGTGCAAATATGACTTTAAGTTTCCCCAAAAGGAATGATGAAGTCAATAGTAATCTTGCCAAGCAGAGAAAATAATTCTAAAATGATTCAGTGCACCTATATTTACTGAGTTATTTAAGTTATGGATCTTTTGCTGAACATATTTTCTTCTTTTATAAATTGTCAAATATTAGCCTAATAATAAGCTTCATCTAGTATTTCTTGGTTCAAAAGATAAGTCTATAAAGTTGATGTCACTTAACTTTCTTACTGTCTTAGTTCAAAGCCAAACCAGACAGGAGAGTGTGTCAAATTCTTATTTGTAATTAAAAACCAAAAAAAGCCAGAAGTGCAGTTTTGGCTCAAACAGTAGAGGACTAGCTTTGGGGGCAGGTGGGCAGGGATACTGTACAGGGACAGGGTCCAGCCTCTGAGTGCAAGCCCCAGAACCAGCACAAACTAAACAAACAAAACAAACACCAGGTATTTCTTTGGGAGCCTCCTGAAAGGAATACTGGTCTGAGAAGAGGCTGCTTTTGCTGATCATACTCACTGGATACTGCTTTTTTGGAATCCTTATTGCTATGGAAAACTCTGGACCAGACTAAAGGAATTGATAACTCAGTCCTGCAACAAGAAAATCATCTCAGGAGTGAAACATCCATGCATCAGACACTTTAAAACATCCATGTCTTTGTTTCTTTGCAGCAGAACAATTTTAAAACAAACATTTCCTTTTGTTCTACGCTGGCCTTCAAATAGCATATTGTTTCCTTTTGTAATACTCTCAATCAGAAGTTTACCGACAAGTTTTATATGAGTAAAGAACACACTCCAAAAGTCTTTAGCCCCCTTATTAATTGGGCAGTTGTTTCTTTGTAGATTTGTTGTTGGGGAATTTAATTTTTTAAGTTCCAGGTATATTTTAGATATGAGCCACTTGTCCATTGTATGGCTAGTGAAGATCTTCTCCCAACCAGTGGGCTTTCTATTGATGTTGCTAGCTATGTCCTTTGTCATGCAGACGCTCTGCAATGTCATGCAATCCCATTTGTCCAAACGTTGACTGATTTATTTTGTTTCTGGGTCTCCATTAAGAAAATTTCGGCTTGTGCCAAGGAGACCTATGGTTTCGCCTATTCCATCCTGTAATGTTTTCAGAGTGTCTGCTTTGACTCCGAGAGCTTTAAGGCATTTGGAGTTGATTCTGGTGCACAGTAATATATAAAGATCTAGCTATAGTTTTCTACAAGTAGTTAACCAATTTTGCCAGCACCATTTACTGAGGAGGCTGTCTTTCTTTCATTCTATTTTTTTAGCTCCCTTACCAATAATTAGATGGTTATATGTCTTTAGGTTCATTTCTAGGTTGTCAATTCTATTCCCTTGGCCCTGGAGTCTGTTCTTGTGCTAGGACCAAGCTGTATTTTTATTGTGAAAATACTGTACAGAGGGGTTAAATTACATATGCAAGATAATGAGTACATTTCTTATCAAGCATTGTAGCCTCCTATTTGTTTCCCCTTCCCATCCTCCCCAGGTACCCCCAGGGAATCCTCCTTATCCACCTGCCCCCGCACACCAAAGTTGTAAAGTTTGTTTTTCGACATATGGTCTTGTATATCTCATTGTTGCAATGGGTCCACCTGTATCCCTGATTTGACGTTTTGTTTTTTCCCTTCCCCTTCTCAAATTACACAAACATCATATACAGTGAAAGCAGGGGTTATATCATGGGGGAGGGACATACAAAGGAACCAATAAATAATCTTCTAAATATTTTAGAAAAAATCTCATGAAAGAAAAGAAAAACATTTGAATACATATCTTAGGGTTCATTTCCCTAACATCCACTTATCTGACCTTTTCTGCTTAACTCAGATATATACTAGTTGTTGCAAATAAGGAAAGCCATGAGACCTATGTATCTTGAGGCCTGCCTTACTTCACTTAATATATTTTTTCCAAGTCTTTCCATTTCCTAAGAAATGGGGCACTGTCATTCCTTCTGATAGAGGCACAAAATTCCATTGTGTACATATACGACATTTTCTTGATAATTCATCTACTGTGGGGCATGTGGGTTGGTTCCATACCTTAGCTGTGGTAAATAATGTTGCAATAAACATAGTTATGCTAGTAGCTTTAGCGTGGTCTTGGTTGTGATCATTTGGGAAAATGCCCAAAAGTGGAATTGCTGGGATGTAGTGGAGCTCTATGTGGAATCTTTGGAGGAACCTCCATAGTGCTTTCCAAAGTGGTTGAACAAGCTTACGCACCCACCAACAATGTCCACATCCCCTCCAAAATCTGTTGTTATTAGAGTTCTTGATTATAGCCATTCTAACTTGGATGAGGTGGTATCTCAATGAGGTTTTGATTTGCATTTGTTTTATGTCAAGAGAGGTTGGGAATTTCTTCATGTGTCTATTGGCCATCCTTCTTTCCTCTTCAGAGGAGTTTCTCTTTAAGTTTTTAGCCTACTTATTAATTGGACAGTTGTTTCTTTAAAGATTTGTTGTTGGGGGATTTAATTTTTTTATTTCCAGTTATATTTTAGATATGAGACCCTTGTCCGTTATATGACTAGTGAAGATCTCCCAATCCGTGGGCTTTCTTTTGATTTTGCTAGCTATGTCCTTTGCCATGCAGAAGCTCTGCAATTTCACGCAATACTATTTGTCCAACCTTTTTTTGATTTTTTGTGTTTCTGGGTCTCTATTAACAAAATGTCATCCTGTGCCAAGATTACCTAGGGTTTCTTCTATTCTGTCCTGTAATGTCTTCAGGGTGTATGCTTTGTCTCCGAGGTCTTTGATCCTTTTGTACTTGATTCTGGTGCAGGGTGATATATTGGGATCTAGATTTAGTTTTCTACAAGTAGTTAACCAGTTTTGCCAGAACCATTTACTGAAGAGGCTGTCTTTCTTCCATTCTATTTTTTTAGCTCTCTTATCGAAGATTAGATGGCTATATGTCTGTAGGTTCATTTCTGGGTTTTCAATTCTATTCCATTGGTCCTGAGGTCTGTTCTTGTGCCGGTACCAAGCTGTTTTGATTATTGTGGCTTTGTAGTTGAGCTTGAAATTCGGTATTGATATGCCTCCAGCACTGTTCTTTCTGTTAAGGGTCGTTTTTGCTATTCGAGGTTTTTTATGTTCCATATGAATTTTTGGATTGCCTCTTCTATTTCCTTCAAGAAGGAGGTAGGAATATTGATAAGTATCACATAGAATTTGTAGATGCCCTTGGGAAATATTGCCATTTTCTCGATGTTGATATTTCCCATCCAGGAGCATGGGAATTTTTGCCATTTCTAAGTTGTGTTTTAATTTCCTTTTTCAGGGTTTTAAAGTTTTCATCATAAAGACCCTTCACTTCTTTGGTTAAGTTAACCTTGGTATTTTATTTTTTGTGTTTGGGGCAATTAAAAATAGAGTTGCTTTCCTAATTTCAGCCACACTATTCTCATTGTTGACATACAGAAAAGCCATTGATTTTTGAGGGTTAATTTTATACCCTGCTACTTTGCCAAAAGTTTTGGATCACCTTGAGTAATTTGGGAGTGGAGTCTGTGGTATTCTTTAAATACAAGATCTTGTCATCTGAAAAGAGGGAGAGTTTTACTTCTTTTTTCCCTATTTCAATCCCCTTTATGTTTGCATTTTGTCTTATTCCTGTAGCTAGGCATTCTAATAATAGATTGAAGAGCAGTGGTGAGAGTGGACATCCTTGTCTTGTTCCTAATTTTAGAGGAAATGGCTGTATTTTTTCACCATTGAGTATAATACTGGCTGTAGATTTCTCAAATACAGCCTTTATTGTATTGAGGAAGGTTCCATAGATTCCTAATTTTTCCAGAACATTAATCATAAAGGGGTGTTAGATCTTGTCAAATTTTTTTCTGCATCTATTGAGATAACCATGTGGTTCTTATCCTTGCTCGTGTTGATGTGATGAATTATGTTAATTGATTTGCATATATTGAACCAGATTTGCATCCCTGAAATTAACCCTATCTGATGTTGGTGTATAATTTTTTGGATGAATTGTTGAGGTCGATTGGACAAAATTTTGTTGAGAAATTTTGCGTCAATGTTCATCAAAGAAATGGGTCTATAGTTCTCTTTCTTTGATGAGTCCATGCCTGGTTTTCAGATGAGGGTTATTATAGCTTCATAGAATGAATTCTGTAGTGAATTATCTCTTTCAATTTCATTGAAGAGTTGAAGCAATATTGGTGTGAGTTTTGATTTGAAGGCCTTGTAGAATTCTGCTGTAAAACCATCTGGTCCTTTTCTTAGATGGGAGGCGGCTTATTGCTCTTTCTATTTCAATGCTTGATATGGGCCTGTTACTATGGTTTAACTCATCTTGGTTTAGTTTCCCCATATTGATATTTGCTATAAAATGGTCTATTTCTGCCAAGTTCTCAAACTTATGAGCATGAACGTTTGAGAAGTATTCCCATATAATGTTCTGAATCTTGGTTGTTTTTGTGGTAATATTTCCATTCTTATCTCTGAGTTTATTTATTTGGGTGTGTTCTCATCTTTTTCTGATAAGATTTGCTAAGGGTCTGTTTATTTTTTTAATTTTTTCCATGAAACAACTCTTTGTTTTGTTGTTCTTTCTATGTTCTTTTTGGATTCTATTTAATTTAAATTCTGATTTAATTTTAATTATTTCTTTCCATCTACTAGATTGGAGTTTATCTTGCTGCTCTCTTTCAAGGAGGCTCAGATGTCTCGTTAAATTGTTGGTTTCAGATCTCTCCAATTTGTTGATGTAGGAACTCAGACCTATACCTTGCCTCTGAGTACTGCCTTTGCTATGTCGCAGAGGAGCTGGTAATTTGTGTGTACATTTTTGTTGAATATAATGAATACTTGAATTTCATGTCTAATAACTTCCATGACGAACTGGTGGTCCAACAGTGTTGTTCAGCCTCCATGTGTTACAGGACTTTCTTTGGTGGATTTTGGTTTTGAGTTCTAATTTTCTTCCTCTATGGTCTGAGAGAATGCAAGGTATAAAATTTCAGTGTTTCTGAATTTGGACAAGTTAGCTTTGTGACCTAAAACGTGGTCTATTTTGGGAAATGTTCCATGTGCTGCTGAGAAAAACGTGTATTCTGATGCTGCCGGTTGATATATTTGGTAGATGTCTGTTAAATCTAGTTGATCTATGCAGTTTTTTAGGTCTGCGGTTTCTCTGTTGAGTTTTTGCAGAGTTGATCTATTTTGTGTGGAGAGTGGTGTGTTAAAGGCCTCAACAATTAATGTCTTTGGATCTATGTGGGTTTTGAGGAAAGTAGTTTTTCTTGGATAAATTTGGGTGCTCCATTGTTTGGAAAATAGATTTTTAGAATTGTAATATCCTCCTGAAGGAGGGATCCCTTAATTAGTATATAGGGAGCTTCCTTATCTCTTCTCATTGATTTTAATTTGAAGTCTTTTTTATCTGATATGAGGATTGCAACACCTGCCTTTTTTATGGTGGCAGTTTGCTTGGTAGATTTTGTTCCAGCTTTTCACATTCAAAATGTGTTTGTTTTTATGGGCAAGGTGTGACTCCTGACGGCAGCAGATAGAAGGATCTTGCTTTTTAATCCAACTAGGCAGTCTATGTTGCTTAATTGGAGAGTTAATTACGTTAATGTTGAGAGATAGGACTGAGAGGTATTTGGGAGTTCCTGCCATTTTCTCTACCTTCTTGGGATTGTGGCAATTGGGTTCTTCCTATGGTTCTTGGATTCTCAGTTTGGGTGCAGTTTCTTGGCCTTTATTGTGGTCTTGTTGGTTTTCTATGTGTAGGATACCTTTAAGTAACTTTTGTAGGCCTGGCTTGGGAGAGATATATTGTTTCAATTTTTCTTTGCTATGGAAGGTTTTTATTTGACCTTCAGTTATGAAGGTCAGTTTAGCTGGGTACAGGATTCTTGGTTGATAGTTCTTTCTCTTTATGGCATGGCATACACCATCCCAAGCTCTTCTTGCTTTAGTTGTCTCTGCTGAGAAATCTGAGGTGATTCTAATTGGTTTCCCTTTAATGGTGATTGGTCTTTTCTCCTTGACAGCTTTAAGGATCTTTTCCTTGGTCTGAATTGATCCTTTGCAGATTATATTGTGTTGGTGAGATGTCCTGTTCTGGTCTGGTCTAGTTGGAGTTCCAAAAACTTGTATCTGAATAGGCCTACCTTTTTGCATGTTTGGGAAGTTCTCTGCTAGTATTCTGTTAATCAAATTTCCTAGACCATTAACTTCTCTCTCTCGGTGTTCCTCTATACCCATTATCCTCAGATTAGGCCTTCTGATGATGCCTTCCAAATGTTGAATAGATCTGCCATATTTCTTGGATTTGTCTTGGATGGTTTTATGTTCTTTCTCTATAATACCTGGGCTGTGTTCAATCCCTGAGATTTGATCTTCTGCATGGCCTAACATATTGTCAAGGCTTTCTACTTTGTTTTTCATTTCTTTTCCTTCTAATTGGTCGGTTTTGATGGCTTCAAATTCTGTGTTGGAGCTTTTTTTAGATCTTCTATGAACTTCTTTACTTCCTTAATTTGGTGTTTAGTGTATATTCTCAAATCACTTAGTTGATTGGTTATGCTTTACTTGGACTGCCATTCCTTCTTTTGGGTTCCATTCAGCATTCCTTTTGTGGTCTCCCTGACTTCTTTCACCTTTCTGTTTATGGATTCCATGAATGCCTCTATCGATCTTAGTCTATTCTCATCCCGATCTCTCAGTTGCTATATTTCTCTTTGATTAGCTTCCTCACGTTCACGCAATTTTTGTAGTTCTCTTTGAGTGTTCTCAGCCTGCTCATGCCATTCCTGACTTTCTCTTCATCTGTTCTCAGCCAGCTCACACAATTCCTCTCTCTTTGACTGATCTCAACCTTCTCACGCAATTCCTGTCTATCTCTTTGATCTCAACCTGCTCAGTCAATTCCTATTTTTCTCTTTAAGTGTTCTCAATCTGCTCACGAAATTCCTGTATCAATCTTTGAGTAGCTTCCTCACGTTCATGACCTTCATGTATTGATCTTTTTTTGCCTTCTCTCTATCCTTGTCATGCTCACACTGAGACCTTTGCATGTCTTCACTCTATTCATTTACCCTGTTTACCTGAAGTGTTTGTAGATGTTTTAGGGAACTCACCTCTGGATTATTTATTATCTGTTCTGTCCCCTGATTGTCATGAGTGGGAGTTGACATCACCAGACTTGCCATTTTTCTTGTGTTTTTCCGGTTTGTTCTGCCCATTTGGCATGAGAGTAACAGAAGTGTTGTGCTAGAACACTATTATAAGGTAAGCATCAACCAAATCTGTAGTTGCACAGTCAAAAGTTTGCAGATACAATCTAGTTCAAGAGATAAAATATATTCAACACCAAACAAGTATGTCTTAATTGCCTAAGAACAGCAAAGAAGAATTTTGCAACCAGAAATGATTAGGCTTAGCGAGAATGTGGGGGGAAAAAGATTAGAGGGATGTGAGAAGGTGAGGGAGAGTGGACTTAACCAAGTTCTGATCTCAAATATGGAAATGGATTGGACAGAATGATAGCAGAGACAGAAAAAAAGAAAAAGAAAAGAAAGAATAAAGAAAAAAAGAAGAAAAAGAAAAAAGAGACAAGAAAAAATGGAAAATCCAAAATTTAAAATTAAAAATGAAACCCTTATAAACTGCAAGTTTGAGGAAATAGTATTCACAGAAGAATGGGGATGGGATAAGGGAAGGTAGGGATAGAAAGGAGACATGAAAAACTAGAAAAATAAAAATGTTTTAAAATATTATATGGGTATAAAGAGGTAATACTGCTATTAAGTATTTTAAGTCTAAGATTATAAATTGAGTAATAAATTTCTGGATTAATTGTGTACAGGTTGGGGGATAAGATCTAATTATTGATGACATGTATATCTGAGCAGAACAGCAATTAAGTCACGCAGAAAAGAATGAAAGAGAAGTGAAAAGAAAGAAAAGAAAGGAAGAAAGAAAATGGATCAAAAGATCAGTAGAGATAAAAACACACACACATATACACCTAAAATAAAAATTACATGAGGATAAAAGAAAAAAATAATAGAAAACAAAATTTTAAAACAATTAAAAATTAAAAATTAAAAAAATTAAAAATAAGGTACAAAAAATTTCTTTTATTTTTGGGGGCAGGGGATGGGAAGATTCTGTATCTCCCTTGTGTTAGTAACCAGTCTCTAGGTGGAGTCTCTGGTCTGCCTGTGGTATTTAGTTTTTCTGTGGCTTGATTGGTAACTTAGGTGAGTTTGGGCAAGCAGAAAAATGTTCTGCTTTACCCAGGATTTTGTGATCCTCCTCCCAGGCTAGTTCAGTGGTAGGGAGATCTCTTTTGAGTATTGCAAAAGAGGGAGATGGCTGTTTATTCTAGTTTGGAGATGCTGTGCTGAGGCTAAGTTTTGGGTAGAGTTGAGGCCTTTCAGCAAACATTAGCTTTTCCTGAGGGGCTAGCTTGAGACACTCACAGAGCCCAGCCTGGAGCCATTCTCAGGGTTTATGTTTACAGAATTTCAATTGATTGTCTGGGCTGCTGTAGGGAGGGGCAGCCTCTGGCTCTGTTTACCCAGTGAAGAAATCCACTCCTGAGGGTGAATTTTCCTCTGCCTGGGGTGGGTGACTTTTTCCTGGGTGGAGTTGAGCCTGGCAAGTCTGGGAAGGTTCCGGTGACCTGCTAAATGACTCTTTTATTTTCTCCCAAAGCCTGAGTTGGCGCTAGCAGCTCAGCCAGGCCTTTGCCAGTATCAAAGAGGGAGATCTCTGGTAGTGGGGTGGGGAATGGGTGGCCTTCCCTCCTGTGCCCTCTGAGAAGGAGTGAGGATGTCAGGCTTCTACTCATATTGCCAGATTTTTGGTTCCTGGGTCGTCTCTGGTCTGCGATCTGCAGGGTGAAGATATCTGCTCCTTCTCATTTCTTGCTGGTGTTGAGTAGAATCCGCTTGCCTACTGCCTCTGGCACCTCTGTCCCAGACTCTCTGTGTTGCAGGTATGGTGGCTATGACCTCTGCCACAGCAGCCACCACTGTCGCGGCTGCTGGTGAGTGCTCAGATCTTTCGCCTTGCCTGGATTTTCCCCATTTAGCCAAACTCTCTGTACTGTGATGGCACATTTGGTGTAATTCTCTGGCCTAGGACTGTTCACTGGAACACTAAAATTTCTTTCTATGTGAGAGCTTGTTTAGCCTCCAGCTTCAACACGTCATCTTAGCGCTTCACATTGTTACATATGTTTTAACATTGATGCATCCAATGACAAAGACACATTGCGTAAGTCACCCTTTTGATGACTGAAAAGAAACCATGCTGCAATCTCATTCTATGGAAAATTTGTGCTTTTCAATTCTTTTAGATTAAAAATTGATGTGGGAGAATGAACATTCTGCATACAATTTTGTATTTTCCTAATTATTTTAATATACTTTCCAATATTATATAAGGTTAAAACATTACTACTTATTTAGTTTTAGGATTTCTAAAATGGCCAGAGTAAAAGTTCTATTCATTCAAAATTTTAAGACAATAGAGTGTCCATTATGACCAAGTGAGAAATTTTACACTTTTTATTTGTCGTCCTTAAAGGTTGTGCTGGGGAATCAAGTCCAGTGCTTCATGTGTCTTAGTCTACTGCATGCCTCTGAGCCTGATGTGACCTGTGGTTTTATTTTAACTCAATTGGAATAAAGAAAAATTTCACTAGGAAGGTAATTACTTGGTTACTTTCTCCAATGTCTCTCACATAATAAAGTAATATAATTGTACACTGACAGAAAATGGTGTTCCTCTTAGCAGTAACTGTTTATTTTTTGTATCCCCACTCTTCACTAAGTCTTGCCCGTTTTCTATTCTCCCGTCCCATAAAACTTGACTATATCCACTGGAAACCCTCTTCCAGTCAGCCTCCTTCTAAAAAAGTCCAAATTTAACTAACATACCACCGGGTAGTCCCGCTATAAATTTTCAAATCCTGACTGCCACCAGACTCCTTCCTGAAAGCCCTCCTTTGCTACAGGGAAAACCTTCTTCGGCTCCACCCCTTCCTGGAATCCCCGCTCTGCACCACCGGAAACCAGGCCACATCCATATCTCTCCCTCTATGGCCTGTTTTGATGCACCAAGAACCCCCCCTAAATCGGGCTCCTCCCTTGAATCCTCACTTCATCCCCCAGATACCCCGCCCATAACTACTCTAGTCCCTCATAGTCCCATTGCTCCCATATTCTAGTACCTCCAAGCTCCTACTTCCCTTTCATACGCCACTCCCAACCAGACTGTTCCCTCAAGCCCCTCCTGGTTTCATCAGAAACTCCACCCATAACTAGCCTACTTTTAAGTGGGCTAACCTCTCAAACTCAGCCCTGAACCTACCTCTTCCCCGAAAGCCCATCATGCTACACAAAAATCCTCCACCTTCGTTTACATGCCCTTGAAGCCCCACCTAGTGTGGCCAGAAGCTTCTTACACAGCCCATCTCCTGCCTGTAAAGCCAGCCCTGCTCCACCACAAGCCCCTCCACCTCCCAAATCTACTCTCTCAATGCCCTACATTGCTCCCCAGATAAACCCACCATCCTCTTAGATCCTCCCTCAGATCCACACCCTACTCCACCAGATACCCTGCCTATAATTACCCTACAACTTTGTAGACCTTCCACTCTTTCTGAAAGCTCCTCCTCCAATTAGCCCCATGGCTCTAAGACCTGACCTGCTCCAGAAAACCCCCACCACACTATCCCATCTCTCAACACCCACATTGCTCTACTGGAAACCACTGCACCAGTTAGCCTCACTCTGGAAGCCTCACCAGGTTCAACTGTAAATCCCTGTCCCTCCAAAGTCCCTTTTTGAAGGTTGCCTTGCCCTACTGGAAACCCTGTCAAAACTCCTTGTCCTGCCTTGCAATACTGAAATCTTTACCCAACATTACTCTTCTTTTCGAAGTGGTGACTGGCTACACCAGAAACCCATTCTAACTAATCTAGTCCACTGGATCCTATCAGTGCTCTCACAAAGCCCTGGTCCTGAAAAACTCCTCCATACATCGCGACTACATCTTGATCTGCCAGAAATCCCACCTCCACCCTAACACACTTCCAAAAGGCCTGCCATTCTCCACCAGAAACCCTGCCCCTTATTAGCCCACTTCTTCCAAGCACATCCTTGCACTCTCAAGGCCAGACCCTGAAAAGTCTCTCCCTCATAGCTCCGCATTCCTGCACCAGAAACCCCACCTTCTGTCAGCCTCTTGCCTCGATTTCTCGCCCTGCCTTGTGGGAAATCCCACCCTACATATCCCACAAGGGCTCACAGTGCTCCACCAGAACCCATCCTCTAAGTAATCTCTTCTTTGTTGTCTTGTTCTTCTTCTCAAAACTCTGCCCCAAACAGCCTCCTCTCCAGTGACCCCACCTTCTTCCACTGAAAACCCATCCACCTGCCAGTCTCCATCCTAACGTCCCACTTACTCCACAGGAGACACAGCCCCTAATAAGTCTAGTCCTTCCAGTACCCTCCCTGCTGTCTCAAAGCCCTACACAGACTGGCCTTCACCCTCAAAGCCCTTCCCTGCTCCACCACAGAGGATGTGCCACAACCAAGTCCTCCGTTGTACCAGACAGGGCTCCACCAGAAACCCCACACCACCTCATCCATGAAGGTCCCACCTGGTAAATTTTAGTACAAATATGATTTTATACTAGTAATAGAATTCATACTAATCAATATGATAAGAAAGCAACATTAAATAAAGACAACAAAAATTAGATAGCTATTAGATGCCTTAGTCTACTTTGGGGTTCTGTTACCAGGCAGATACACATTGTGCGAAAATATGTGAAGATGATTCCTCTAACTGGAAAGTATTGTTTGAAGTATCAGTAAGGTTTCATGGGTGATCATTTTATTTCTACAAAATTCGTGAACATTAGTGCTCATTAACTTCAAAAATATTAGTTATTATAAATCCTCTGGTTTTGTTGAGGAAAGAGTATTAGTGTGTAAAATGATGACTTTCAAATCATCTCTATAATGAATAATTTCAGAGTTGCTTACCTTACTATGTACCAGAGTTTTTAGTAACCGAAATTGTCTATCAGAATCAACTTTGATTTTCTTCCTTCCACCAAAGTGCCCTTTGGAAAAGATTGAAGTGTGATTATACAGGTAAAATGTCAGAGATAACAACATGTTTGAGATTATAACAAAATTATGATGAAGATCCCAGTCAATGTGTTTTAATTTTCTAAAAAAAGGAACTTACGCATATTTAACTGCAGACTTTGTGAAGACTAGAAGACAAAAATACAAGAAATGTTCTGTTATACCATGGTTCTGAAAACAAAACAAAACCAAGGAAATACAACATTATGAGCCAGAAGGGAATGAGGAATATGTACCAGTGATATAGAATGTAAAACATACACTGAATCAGGTAAAAATAATTTTGGTCATGATGCCTGGTCGTTCAATATATTTCATTGTAAATATTGTTCTTTGTTAACCTGTGACTTAATATAGGTCTCAGCAGGTATCTGCCCAAGTAATTGTGTAATTAGTCAATTTCATCATTGCAAGATCGTCAGGATGGTAAACTCCCACACACCTTAACATAACTGCAACAGCACTAGACATACACTCCTATTGGTCCAACAGATTAAGCCAGACCTGTAGTATACCAAAGCTTTGTTTGTGGTATATAGATTTTTCAGGCTTGATGAAAAATGTCTCTGCCCAGAATTATATGATGACATTTATAGCTAAAATAATTTAGGGTCATTATTAACATCTAACACATGCTGAGTTTTTTATTTATACCTCTCCTTTCCCTTTCTTTTTTGCTCCCTTCTTTCTTTTCTTTCTCTTTCTTTCTTTCTTTATTTTGGGGTGGGGGAGTCCGGTCGTGGGGCCTGAACTCTGGGCCTGGGTGCTGTCCCTCAGCTCTTCAACTAAAGGCTAGTGCTCTACCACTTGAGCCACAGTGCCACTTCCGGCTTTTTTTTCTTTTTGTTTATGTGTGCTGAGGAATCAAACCCAGGGCCTCATGCATGCAACGCAAACACTCTAGCACTGAGCCACCTTCCCAGCCCCTTTTTATTTCTATTTTCTTCCTTTTTTGCTTTCTTTCTTTCTCTCTTTCTTTCTTCCTTCCTTCAATTCTTTCTTTCTCTGTCTCTTTCTTTCTCTTCCTTTCTTTCTCTCTCTCTCTCTCTCTTTCTTTCTTTCTTTCTTTCTTTCTTTCTTTCTTTCTTTCTTTCTTTCTTTCTTTCCTCTTTTAGGAAATGTATGAATTTAGATATTTTGTTTGTGGAACAAGTATCCTACCATTAGAACATCCTTTTTCAATTTAGTTACTTTGCTCATAGGTTATCAATTTTGCTGAGTGCTGAACAGAGGCTAAGTTCCTCACTTCTGTCTGCCAAGTAGCTGGGATCACAAATGCATTCCAACATGCCAAGCTTTAGGATCATATGAGACTCTTATTAATTTCCTTGCACATTGGTTCTGAACTGTGATCTTCTCAAATTTTAACTCTTCAATTAGTGATGTGCGTTCCAGTAGCCTGCGGTCAGTATAGAGTGTCTAAATGAATTATTGAAGGCAATTTCACATTAATCTCTTTTTCTTTGCCAGTCCAGGGACTATTATAGTTTTATTTCTATACATTTTTTGTGTATATGTGCACATTAGCTTAAAAATGTTACATTTTGCCCCTTTGTTTCTTTTTTCTTCTTCTTGGTCATGGGGCTTGAATTCTGGGTATGGGCATTTTCCCAGGGATCTTCAGATTGAGGCTAGCACTTTACCACTTGTGCTACAGTGACACTTCTGGTTTTCTGGTTGTTAACTGAAGGTAAGTTAACTGAAGGTAAGATTGTCAAAGATTTCCTCCAGGACTAGCTGTGAACCACCATCCTCAGACCTCAACTCCTGAGTAGCTAGGATTAGAGGCATGAGCCACTGGCACACAGCTAAATTGTGACTTAAGTTCTATCATTTAGTTGAGGGAGTAGCATGAGTGTGTAAAAAGTTAACTTTCAAGTCATCTCTCTAAATAATTTCAGAGTTTCATTTTCATAATATTTATTGCAGGGATTAATGACAGAAGCTCCCAAAGTAACAGAATGATCCTTCATATTCTCTTT
>NW_027204585.1:0-2500 GCF_024711535.1 Dipodomys merriami
AGTGCCAGAGACGACTATGTATTATCGAATGACATCTACTACTTTCTTACCAACTCTTTGGTATTTATTATACTTCCATTGAAGGAATATTATTCTTTTCATGCTTAATAAACTATTAGTGAAGATCAATCAGCATCCTAGGATTCTTGCTTCCAATTTTAGACTAAACCAATGCAGGAACAACTCTTTAAATCAGTATTCCTATGCATAGGAACGAGTCTCTTGGGATCTCTGACACTGGTAGGTGTCAGGACAGGGATTTGAACCTGGGGCCTATGTTGACAGGTGGGCCAATGGCTTCCCTGATAGCCTACCAGCCTTCAGCAATGGCAGGTCAGGTGCACTTTGCAGCTGTGTCATTCAGAACCAGTAGGGTCACACTGCAAAGAAAAAAATTATACCCCCCAACCCTCTGCAGCTCACTACTTTTGGTGCTGTTCCACTTTTTTTTTATCTTCCTGCAAGCCCTCTTGGCTTGGGATCCCAGTATTAGCTGTAGGTCAAGAGGCTGCAGCCCAGCCTAGGCATATAAAAACTTAGGCAGTGTTGCCATGATCTGAGTTCAAGACCCATGGTTGGCAAAAAAAGAACAAACAAACAAATAAATAAATAAATTATTCATTTATTTACTTAACTAAATTAAAAAAAATGGAATTTCTGCTAGTTTTATTTCCTATCCTGGGATTTGAACTCAGGGTCTTGGTAAATCTATACCAATGTGAGGGAAAGTGCAGAGTCGCCACTACTTTAGTTCAAACCCCGTGCCAAGCCAAAATTAAAAAATTAAGTCACTGATCTTGGCAGGGGGAGTTAGTTGTGGAGATGGGAGGGAAGGGATGGTAGGGGGAAAACAAAGGAAGAGGCAACAATGCTCAATAGGAAATGTACTCCTTACTTTGCTCATATAACTGTAACCTCCTGTACATCATTTTTAGAATAAACATCATACAAAAAATAAACAATGTAGTGCTCAGAGAAGCACTTTGGGGGTAAGGGAAAGATGTCTGAATAGGTGTACAAAATTTTACACTGCTTTTTTTTTAATGTTCAGTATGGAACTGAATAAACATAACTGTTTTCATCAAAAAAAATTGTCACTGTCTTGGAAATGGGGCCAGTATGTCTGCCATTGCTGGGATTTGATCTCACATTCCAGGTAACTCTTTTGCACCATGGGTAAAGGCAAATTCAGGCTAGAGTTCGCAAGGCCTGCAGTAAGGCCCTGAAATGGAAAAATATTTATGATATATACTTACATAGGTATGTTTATGACATATTATGATTATTGTCACTGTTTTTTATTTCTTTTATTTTTATTTTATTCATTTATTCATTGTTTAATGTATTTAGTGTTATTACATACATAATATTTATTACATTTTGTACATCTACTATAAAATTATACACAATAATTTAGGATATTGACTCATTTTTCATTAATACTTTATTAAGTGTTGAAACATGATACATAATTAAATGGAGGCATTTGTCACAGTCATCACATGTTTAGAGTCTGTCCCAAGTATGAGCTTTGTCTTATTCATCTTTGGACAACTTCCTACAGGGATTTGTTTAGATGATTTATACTCAGAGGCTTTTTCTTGAGGATAGGCAAGTTGAGGGGTAAAATAGTAAGAGTGAAGCTGGGAATGTGGCTTATAGGTAGAGAGCTTGCTCAGCATGCATGAATGTCACGGTTTAAATCCTCAGTGCCACATACTCAGAAAAACCCAGAAGCTGTGGAATGGCTCAAGTGGTAGAGTGCTAGCCTTGAGAAAAAGAAGCTCAGAGACAATACCCTGGACCTACGTTCAAGCCCCAGAACTGGCAAAAATATCAGGCCAGATGCTGGTGGCTCACACCTACAACACTAGCTAATCAGGAGGCTGAGACCTCAAGACCACAGTTCAAAGACAGCCTAGGCAAGGAAAGCCTGTTAGACTCTTACCTCCAATGAACCACCAAAAGACCCCACATAGAGCTGTGACTCAAGTGGTAGAGTGTTCACCTTGAGCTGAAGGGCTTAGGGATAGTGCCCAGGCTTGAGTTCGAGACACATACCTGGAAAAAAAGTGAGGGTTAATCAAAGTACTTTTCCTATTTGTTAATTGTGAGAACATTTTCTGGAAAATGAATGCTGCTGTACACCAGAATTGGAGTCAGAGCTCAATATTCACGTATAGCAGATCCATATGCTCAGGCTCTCTGTCTCTAGCATTATAACCTTGTGTGCTACAGGGTTCTGAAAGGTCCAATGTTGAAAGGGTTCATATGCTTCCCAAGCCCTTTATGATGAACAGTTGACTTGTATTTTCAATGTCATTACAGTTCTGAACTTAGCAGAGCTACAGAAGCTCATGCGTGTCACCCTTGCTGAGGTCTTAGGATCACAGGGTGAAGACAGCCATGGCAGGAATGTCTATGAGGCTCTGACTTCCACTTCACCACACACAAAGCAGAAAGGGACTCATGTGGCAGAAAGCTAGCCTTGAGACAAAGG
>NW_027204585.1:5000-24553 GCF_024711535.1 Dipodomys merriami
GGACACTCATTTCTCATTTTTGGCTTCAAACCTGTGGCCAGAGGGGAAGATGAGGAGAGAAAATCATTCTCAAAGAAAGCAGTTATAAAGAACATTGGGTAGTTTACTTACAAATTCAAACCATTGGAATGACCCTAATAAGAAGTCAGATGTCCAGAGTAATAAATGAAGAAGAAAAGAAAGGCAGGTGTCAGTGCCTGCTTACTGTAACTCCAGCTCCTCAGAAGGCTAAGACGTAGAGAACTTTACTTTGAATCCAGCCAGTGTAGGAAAGTTGACACTATTATATCTATGAGATCAGAGAAAAAATCAGAAATGGCGCTGTGATTGAATTTTAATGTGCTACCTCTTAGCAAAAGGAGTTCAGGGAAAATGGCTATGGTTCATGTCCAACCCCAGAATATGCCCCCTCCACCAAAAAAAAGATCGTGTAACTCCATCTATTTGTATATGGATGGATGTATCCCTATAGGTGAATCTCCAGAGTAGCTATGATGAATGGCACTGAACAAGGAAATTTGTTTTCAATACAATGATTTCATAGCACAGAGAGGGCTTTCAAGACATTGCATGTTCCGGGGCTCCTCTCCCTGTTCCCAGTGTAGCCTGAGGGTTTCTCTGCATCCCAGACCTGTTGGAAGAAGTCTCTCATTGTCTGGACAGGCAGACAAAAGGCCTCACTCCTGTATAGCTGTGTAACAAACAACTCCATCTGGGCCAATTAGTGAGGATGAGTGTGGGTAGGCTCTGAAGGTCAGAGAAAAAGGCCTCTTTGTACCCAAGCTATCTCTCTCAAAAGTGCTCTGTTTTGACAGAATGCCTTCATTTATGCCACCACCGTTGGCAGGTCAACTTTTCTGCACTTATCTTGCCTTTGAGAGACTATATTCCGGTGTTCAGATACAGTGTTCAGTATAATTCAAGAGTCCTTCTGGCAGACAACTAGGGCACTGAACCTAATAAAATTTTTAATTGCAGTCGATAATGGGCCTATGTTGCCTCTCCTATGTTTATGGGACCTTGGGAAATCCAAGCACATGTCGGATATCACAAAGCTTCCTAGAGCTGGTGAAGCTCATCAGGTTTTGAAACATATGACCTCTCCTAGTTGGGCCCTGGGTGGCTAGATTTTGGGGTTGAACACAGGGCCTGGGTGCTGAACATGAGCTCAGTGCAGAAGCCCAGTGCTCTACTATTTGATGTCATAGCTTCACTTCTGGTTTGTGTGTGTGTGTGTGTATGTGTGTGTGTGTGTGTGTGTGTGTGTGTGTGTGTGTGTGTGTCCATGTGCACGCGTGCATACACCAGTCCTGGCGATTGAACTTAGGACCTAAGCAGTGTACCTAGTTTCTCTTGTACAAGGATATCTCTCTCCCACTTGAACCACAGAGACACTTCAGGCTTTTTTCTAGTGATGTGGTCCTGAGAAATCATGCTCAGGGTTTCATATATGCAAAGCACTCTACCCCTAAGGCCCATTCTCAGCCCTCTACTTCAGATTTGGTAGTTTTTTTCTGCTTTTTCTTGTTGTTGTTGTTGTCTGTTGTAGCATTTAAAGTCTGGACCTGAGTGCTGTCCCTGAGCTCTTCAGCTATAGTCTTGTGCTCTACCACTTTAGCCACAGCACCACTTCAGGTTTCCCTGAGGTTCATTGGAGTTCAGTGTCGCAAGGACTTTCCTGCCCAGACTAGCTTTGAATCATGATCTTCAGATCTCATCCTCCTGAGTAGCTAGGATTACAGGCATGAGCCACAAGCACCAAACTTCCACTTCAGGTTTCTTAGTGGTCAATTGGAGATAATAGTCTCATGGGACCTTTTGTGTCTGAGATAGTTTGGAACCGAGATCCTCACATCTCATCATCCTGAGATGGCAGGATGACAGACCTTAGCTCTAGACACCTAGGCTGTGGCACTCTGCTGCAAGGGGGTCCTTGTATCCACGAGGTGGAGGGCTATCCATGAGCCCAGAGGTAAAGGTCAGTGCCTAGGTCCCAAGTTCAAGGTTCATGACTGAGAAAACCAGAACAAAACAATTGTCGGCATGAGACAACTCACTAGACTTCAATAATACATAATTTTGTAAATGCCATGGGGACACATCTGAGCCACAATATTCTTTTTTAATCAAACTTCTTTTTTTCTTTATTATGAAAATACCCTACAGAGGGGTTACAATTACATCGGCAAAGTATTGAACACATTTTTTAGTAAACATTGTTGCCTCCTCCTTTGTTTCCCCTTCCTATCCCTTCCCCCTCACTCCCCCCCCAACCAAAGTTGTAAAGTTCGTTTTTAGATGTAATGAATTGTACATCTCATTGTGGCAATGTGTCCACATGTTTCCCTATTTAAACAATTTGCTTTTTCCCTTCCCCTCCACAAATAATACCAACATCAAATACAGTGAAAATAGGGGTTATACTGTGGGGGAGAGACCTACAAAGCAACAAATAAATCATCTTACAAATATGTTAGAAACAATCGCATGAAAGAAAAAATATTTGAATCCTTATGGTGTTGTTCATTTCGCCTAAGAGCAACATATATAACATTTTCTGCTTGTCTCAGGCATATACTAGTTATTGCAAAGAAGTAAAAGCATGGGACCTATGTTTCTTTGAGCCTGTCTTACTTCACTTAATATAATTTTTTCCAAGTCTTTCCATTTCCTAACAAATATGGCAATGTCATTTTTTTCTTTTGGAGGCATAGATTTCCATATTTTATATATATATATATACATATATATATATATATATATATATATATATATATATATGTCACATTTTTTGTCTGCAAAATCATCTCAGTTGTGGAGCTCTTACAAGGACCAGATGAATGAATGCACCCTGTGAAGGACACAGCACGTGAAACTCTTTGCATGACTCAGCACACAGCACCCAGTGCAGGATTCAGCACAGTGCACCCTGTAAAGGACTCAGCACACTGCACCCTGTAAAGGACTCAGCACAGATCACCTTATGAAGGGCTCAGCACATAGCTCTATTCCACAAATTGTCATTAGAATTAGGGTGGTTTCATCTGTATCACTCTTCTTTGAGGAACATTTCAAAAACCACAAAAGATCATATCTAATGGTTTAGAGGGGTGTATTTTTTAGGGGGGTTACCCATGGGGCTTGAACTCAAAGCATGTGGATACTGTTCTAATACCATTTGCTCAGGGCTAGAGCTCTGCCACTAGGAGCCACATTTTAAAGTGTCTCACAGACTTCCTGCCAGGGCTGGGTTTTAAAGCCCCTAAACAGCTAGGATGATGGGGTTAAGCCAGCCATCAGCGTCTGGTTCCCTGCAGCTGGGTTGCAGTGGTTTACATATGGCTAAGTCAGGTTAGGTGGCAGCTGTCAGCGCCAGACTCCTAGCTTGCTCTGTGATGATGTATTTGAAGTTCTGTCCTTATATCATTGCAGGTAGAATGTTCTACCTTGTTTTTGGCGGCAGTCCTGGGGCTTGAGTAAAGGCTTAGAAAATGTTCCTAAATATTGGTGCTCCAGGCTCACATTCAATTGATTGAAAAACAGCAGAACTTCTGGATTTTCTGTTTAAGTGGCACTGAGAAATCCAACCCAGGGCTTCTTGCTTGCTAGGCAAGCACTCACCCAACGAGCCCCAGGAGTGAATGAGGTATAAATAGATAGAGCTTCCTGTATATAAGTATTATATACACAAAAAGAGAGATGTCTGTATATTATTGAATTATAGATAATATTACTACCAAATATTAGGTTTTAAATTATGTCTCCATTTAATGATGTTCCCAGTTGAACAATTAATAAAGCATTAATTAATAATTACTCAATATCCTGTTATTATTTATCATATATGTACATACATCCATACATATAATTACATATTTTATAAATGAGACAAATTAAATTATGCAGCGTGTGTTACAACCAATTATTAGGTATTTAATTATGTCTCCATGTAATTTTTATTCTCTTAATGCTCAAAAAATATTAATTAAACTCAATGCAAGTCCTATAATTATTGCATCTAATTTTATGCCAGAATGATTCACTACTAATTCAATCTTTCTTCCACCTATGTCATTTCTTTCCTTTATGACATCCTATTTCATAGCATGTAGATTTGCATATAATTTATACATCCTACCTGTCACCGAGCACTTTCAAAGAAGAGGAAAACGTGTCACACTCGGCTTCTCACTCCATGATTACATTTTTGGCAGTGCTTGGATCTAAACTCAGGGCCTAGAAGGCTCAGTTCATGAATGGATGACTGCCAACACAGCAGCCTCTAGCCAATTCAGCTGCCAGGCAGTTCCCAGGCCCTGAGATCGAGCCCTGTATGTTGACTCCATATTGCACTTAGTGTAGTTATTCATTTTATTTTTGTTTTATTCATTTACTTACCATTTATTTTATTGACTGTTATTAAACATGAAACATTTACTACATTTATTACATAGGATATGGATTTGCCTATGTATGAAACTTCACACCTGACACCCAGGAATTTCACAGAAAAGGAAAACATGTGTCACCATAGGCTTCTTACTCCACCATTCAATTTTTGTGAGTGCTGGCATCTGAACTCATAGCCTACAAGGCCCAATTCATGAATGGGTGAATGTCAGCACACCAGCCTGGGGCATATAGAGCTTACAAGAAGTTGCCAGCACTTGAGATCAAGCCCCAGGGTTTGACAAAATAAGAACAGATTGACATGCAGATGGTAGTACACAAATAAATATAGATCTTTAAAGAGTGCCAGATATGTCTATACATTCTTCAGTTATATATACTATATTCCTAACAATTGTTGGGTATTTATTATTCCTCCATGTAATTAATATTTTCATTTTCATCCTTAATGAAATATTAATTAAATCAACTACTGTCCTGAAACTATTGCATCCATGTAATTAATAGTATTCTTTTAATGTGTCAAAATATATCCATTAAAATCCATTGGCCTACTAAACTCACTCTGTTTAATTTTATAGTAGTATCATTCAGGAACAACTAATTCAACCTTGACATTCATAACCTTCAATCAGTATTCCTATGTATAGGAACCAGATTATTAGGATCTCCCTGCATTGGTAGGGGTCAGAACCGGGCTTCGAACACAGGGCCTATGTGGCTGTGTTGGCCTATGGCTTCCTTGGTAGCCTGCCAGCCTACAGCAATGCCAGGTTAGTAACACTTTTCAGCCATGTCATTCAGACCCAGTATGGTTACCTTGCAAAGAAAACAAGTGTAAAACCTGCAGCCATTGGCAAGTTGCTGATTTTTTGTTGTTGTTTAGTTTTTTTTGTAAAAATAACGTACAGTCGGGTTAGAATTATATGGGCAAGATAATGAGTACATTTCTCATTAAACATTGTTGCCTCCTCTTATGTTTGCCTTTCCCATCCCTTTTCATATACTCCCTGCCCCCCCACCAATGTTGAAAAGTTCTTTTTTCGACATAATGACTTGTACATCTCATTGTTGCATTAGTTCCAGCTGTATCCCTATTTAAACGATTTGTTTTTTCCCTTCCCCTCCACAAATTATACCACCATCAAATACAGTGAAAGCACGGGTTATACCGTGGGGAAGGGACATACAAAGGAACATAGAAGTCATCTTATAAATATGTTAGAAACAATTGAATGAAATAAAAAAAAAAAAACTTTTGAAGAGTTACCTTGGGGTTCATTTCTCTAACATCAACTTATCTGACCTTTTCTGCTTGACTCAGACATATACTAGTTATTGCAAATAAGGGAAATCTTATCTGTGTCATTTTATTTATTTTTATTCTTGTCAGTCTTTGGGGCTCAGGAACCCAGGTTCGGCTGTGAGTCCAGTGGCTTCAACCCAGCCTGCAGTGATCAAAGCTGAGGCAGAGTTGCCATGATCTGAGTACAACCCCTGTGCTTGACAAAATAAAAATAAATAAATAAATAAATACATACATACATACATTAAAAATATTTAAAAAATTATGAGGCTCTGTGGTTTGGAATTGACGCCATTTTTTTCTGCCAGGCCTGGGATTTGAACTCAGGGTCTGAGAAATCTGAAGCATCGTGGGGGAAAGGGAAGCTCACCATGCTGGAAGAAAAGAAAGTCAGGCCTGTTCCCAGGGCCTGAATTCAAGTCCTAGCACTTGAAAAAATATATTTGTATATAATTTAAATACATGATTTATATTTACAGGTTTAGTGCATATTGTGGTTCATGTAGTTATTGATTTTATTTTGTGTTTTACTTATTTCTTATTTATTTTAGTCAGTATGATTACACATATAATATTTTTTACATCCTATTACATAAACATAGATTTCCCTATGTATTATCCATCATTCCTGAGACCCAGGACTTTCGCCAATAAGGGAAACAAGTAGGACAATTATATTCTTCCACCAGGATTAAGTTTTTGGCAGTTCTGTGATTTGAACTCTGGGCCTACAAGACCCACTTCATAAATGGATCATTGTTAGCACACCAGTCTGATGCAAGTGAAGTTGGCTGGCAAATTTGAGGACCTGAGATCAAGCCATAGGGGTGGTCAATATATAAACAGATAGATGTGTAGATTGCACTGTGTGTGTGTTTACATATGTATATGCATCTATAAATAAATGTATACCGAGACAGATAGGCATTTGTGTAGATTCTATTGAATAACTCTCTATATAATGTGATGTCTATATCTTATTTTTATATATTCTATTGCTACCAATTATTTGGTCTAAAATTATGCGTCCATTAATTAATCATGGAAGAAGACTTAATAAAGTATTAATTCAATTAATCAATGACCTATATTTATTGTGTACAATCTTATACTAGATTGACTAGCTAATTAGTAATTGAATTAGCACATGTCAAACCTTCTATTAGTCTTCCTATATATAGGAATAGATAAGAATGAGTTTCCTTGCATCTTCTGCCATGTGTAGGTGGCAATCCCAGGATCAAATTAAGGGCCTAGGTGTCTGGGTTGGGCTTAGGCTTCACTGACAGCCCCCAGCCTTCGGTCATGCAAGGTCATGTACAATTTTCAAGCTGAGTCATTGAGACCCAGGATGGTCACAGTGCAAAGGAAACAAAGGTAAAATGGTTGTGTAAAACTTCCTGGGTTTTCCTCCTCCATTTTTGTTGCTTTGATGGTTTTTTTCCAGTGCTAGGAGTTGAACTCGGGTGCTAGGATCCCTGGATCATCTGTGGTTGTAAATACTGCACCCCAGCCTAGGGTAATCATGGTTTAAGACACAATAAAGTGCTTCCTTCAGGAAAAGGATCTCAGGAACAATGTCTAGGCACACAGTTCAAGCCTCAGGATCTGCCACACAAAAAAGAGCCATAAGTCTGTTTGTCTGTGTATGTATGCATGTATTTCTATCGGTGAACATCCAGAGTCGCTATGAAGAAAGACACCCAGCTAGGAAATTTGCTTTGAATAGAATGATTTCATAGCACAGAGAGTGTGTTCAAGACAGTGTGTGTTCCTGGGATCCCTTCACTGTTTCCAGTGTAGCCTGAGGGTTTCTGCACACCTCAGGCTATTGGAACAGGCAGAAAAAAAAATCCTCACTCCTATACATCTGTGTAACAAACAATTGGAGCAATTAGTGAGGATGAGTGTGGGAAGGCTCTGAAGAGCAGGAGAAAAAGGCCTCTTTGTACCCCTAGCTCTCTCTCTCCCCAGTGCTCTGTTTTGACAGGAAGCCTTCATTTGTGCCATATCCCATGGCAGGCCAAGTTATCTGCACTCATCTTGTCTTTGTTATACTATGTTCCAGTGTTGAATAAAACTACTACAATTAATTCCAGAGTCCTTCTGGCAGACAACTAGGGAGCTGAATCTAATAAGATTCCTAATTGGCAAAGGTGCCTCCCTAGGTTTCCGGGAGCTTGTTAAATCTAAGTACTTGTGCAAAATCACAATGCTTCCTTTCATCTAGGACTGGTGAAGCTCATCATGTATTTGCTCTCTCTGAGTTGGGCCCTGGGTATGTAGATTTCAGGTTAAACACAGGGCCAGGGTGCTGACCTTGGGCTCAGAGGAGAAGCTCTTTGCTTTACCATTTGGTGTCACTGCTTCATTTCTTGTATCTTTGTGTGTGTGTGTGTGTGTGTGTGTGTGTGTGTGTGTGTGTGCGAATGTGTGTGTGCATGCATGCATGTGCATACACCAGCCCTGGAGCTTTAATTCAGGACCTGAGCACTGTACCTTAGTTTCTCTTGTACAAGGACAGCACTCTACCACTTGAACCACACAGCCAATTCAGGGTTTTTTTCTAGGGATGTGGTACTGAGGATTCAAACCCAGGGTTTCATACAAGCACTCTACCCCTAAGACACATTCCCAGCACTCCACTTCAGGTTTCTTGATTTCTTTTCTTGTATTTAGAGGAGTTGAAGCCTGGGTCTGGGTGCTGTCTCTTGAGCTCTTCAGCTCAAATCTAGGACATTTGAGCTACAGCGCCCCTTCAGGCTTTCTGGTGTTTCTTTGGAGATAACCATCTCAAGGAATCTCCTGACGAGGCTGGCTTTGGACCCTGATTCTCAGCTCTCAGGCTCCTGAATAGCTAGGATGAGAGGTGTGAGTCACTGGTGCCCAGCTTCCACTTTAAGTTTCTAATTAGTGAATAGGAGATAATAGTCTCATGGGACCTTTTGTTTCTGGGATAGTTTTGAACCCAAATCCTCAGCTTCCTGAGCAGGCAGGATGATAGACCTCAGCTAAAAACACCTAAGCCGTGATACTTTGCTGCAAGTGGGTCTTTGGCTCCGCGTGGTAGAGTGCTAGCCATGAGCCCAAGAGGAAAGTCAGCACCTAGGCTCTGGGTTGAAGATTCATGATGGAGAAAACTAAACCAAACCAATTGTTGACAGGAGACAAGTCACTAGATTTCAGTACATATATAAATTTGGCCTTGCCTTGGGGACATATCTGAGCCTCAACTTTCTCATCTGCACAATCATCTTACTTGGGGAGCTCTAACAATGAAAGAATACACCCCATGAAGGACTCAGCACATAGCACCCTGTGAAGGACTGAGCACCAGCACCCCAGGAAGAGCTCATCACATAGCTCTATCCCACAAGCTGTCATTAGAATTCGGGTGCTTTCATCAGTATCAACATTCTTTCAGAAAAACGTCACAAATCAAAAAAGTTCACATCTAATGGTTTAGAGGGGTGGCTAATGGGAGGTAGGGTCCTCAGCCTTGGGGATTGCATGCACAGGTTGAGGGTACTCTCCTAAGACCTTTTCCTCAAGGCTCGAACTCTACGACTTTCAGCGTCAGGTCAGAGTCTCGCAGACTTCCTGCCAGGGCTGAGTATTAAACCACCACTTTCAGAACTCATCCCTGAGCAGCTAGCGGTGAGCTAGCAGCATCTGGTTCCATGGAGTTATTTTGCAGCTTATCACATGGATATATTTGCATATGGATTATACATCATACTAGGACACAGGACTTTTACAGAGAAGGAAAAAAATGTGTCAAAATTGGTTCTTACTGCACATATAAACTTTTGGCAATGCTGGGATTTGAACTCACAGCCCACAATGCATAATTTATGAATGGGTCAGTTGTAGAACAAAAGCCTTTGGCAAAATGAGCTTCCAGCCAGTTCTGAGGATATATATATATATATAATATAAATAAATAGATTGTTAGATATAGGCATAGATATAGATATAGAAAGATAGATATAGACAGATAGATAGATAGATTGATCAATATATAGATAGATAGATACATGTTTAGTTTGCTATATATATGTGAGAGACAATGTGAGGATATTAAATTATATAAATTATGAATTATTAGTTATTAAATTAGGTCTCCATTTAATGCAATATCATGGTTGAATACTTACTAAAGTATCAATGTAAAATAAGTCAGTATTCTAATTAGGAGAACCAAACCAGGGTGTTAGAATGGAAGACATAATCCAATAATTTTTGTGTGGCATTCTATAAGAGAATCATGAACTAACTGTCAATTAAATTGTAACTTTTATAAATTCCATTAAGCATTACCATGGATAGGAATGATTTTCTTTTCTTTTTTTATTGTTAATAAAATTTTTATTGTGAAGATACCATACAGAGGGGTTACACTTACCAGAGCAAGGTAATGAATACATTACTTACCAAGCATTGTTGCCTCCTCCTTTGTTTCCCCATACCATCCCTGCCCTCCCATCTTCTCTCCCTGCCCAACCTTTCCCCAGCCAAAGTTGTAAAGTTCATCTTTCAACATAACATCTTGTACATCTAATTATTTCAGTGGGTCAACCTCATCCCTAATTAAACAATTTGTTTTTTTCCTTCCCCTCCTCAAATTATACCAATATCACATACAGTGAAAACAGGGGTTATACTGTGGGGGAGAGACATACAAAGCAACAAAGTTATCATCTTATAAATAAGTTAGAAACAATAGCAAGAAAGAAAAACCACTTGAGTCATTATCTTGGAGTTCATTTTGCCTAACATCAACTTATCTGACCATTTCTGCTTGTCTCAGACATATACTAGTTATTGCAAATAAGGGTAACCATGGGACCTATGTTTCTTTGGGCCTGGCTTACTTCACTTCATATAATAGTTTCCATTTCCTAAAAAAAAGGGGGATATGTCATTCTTTTTGGTGTAGGCATAGAATTATATTGTGTATATGTACCACATTTTTTTGATCCATTCATCTACTGAGGGGCATCTAGGTTGGTTCCATATTCATAGTTGTGCTGATAGCTTTAGTATGGTCTTATTTTGGATCATTTGTATAAGTGCACAAAAGTGGGATTGCTAGGTCATATTGGAGCTCTATGTGGAGTGTTTAGAGGAACCTCCATACTACTTTAAAAGTGGTTGAACAAGTATACGCTCCCACTAACAATGCAGTAGGTACCCTTCTGTCCACATCCCCTACAGTATCTGTTGTTATTAGAGTTCTTGATTATAGCCATTCTAACTGGGGCGAGGTGGTATCTCAATGTTGTTTCGATTTGCATTTCTTTTATGGCTAGGGAAGTTGAGCATTTCTTTATATGTCTATTGGCCATCCTTCATTCCACTTCAGAGAAGTTCCTCTATAAGTCTTTATCCCACTTATTTATTGGGCAGTTATTTCTTTGAGGATTTGTTGTTGGGGGATTTAATTTTTTGAGTTCCAGGTATACTTTAGATGAGACTCTTGTCAATTGTATGGCTAGTAAAGGTCTTCTCCCAATCCGTGGTCTTTCTATTGGTCCTTTTTTATTTTTTGTTTTTGTGAACACACTGTACAGAGGTGTTAAATTACATGGGCAGGTTAATGCGTACATTTCTTATCAAGCATTGCAGCCTACTCCTTTGTTTACCCTTCATATCCCTTCCTTTCCTTTTATTATATCATATCACATAAGGTATATTTTATACATCAAACTGAGGTCAAGGACTTTCGCAGAGAAGGAAAACAATGTGTCAAAATTGGCTTCTTACTACAAAGAATAAATTTTTGGCCATCCTGGGATTTCAACTCACAGACTACCATGCCCAATCCATAAATGGGGTCACAGTCTTAGCAGACCAGACTCTGGCAAACTGAGCTGCCAGGAAGTTCTGAGGACCTATAATCTGAGGACCTATGGGACTAGTGTGGCCTGATCATAGGTATGATGATATAGGTTGATAGATATGTAGATTGATATATATATATATATATATATGTATATGTATAAATATATATATACATATAGAGAGAGAAAGAGGGACTGTGAGGATATTAAATTATATATATATAATTACCAATTATTAGTTATTAAATTATGCTACCATTTAATGAAGCATTAATTAAAAATTAGTCAATATCCTTAATCATATCATGATGCTAGAATCGAAGGTATAAATCCAATAATTATTTTTTTGACATTCTAAAATAGAATCATGGAGCAACTGCACATTTAATTATTACTTTTATAACAGTCCATTAGCATTCACATGAACAAGAATGAGTTTTTCAGGATCTCCCTCCATTTGTGGGTGGCAGACCTAGCATTCAAACTCCAAGCCTGAGTAGTTTAATTTGAATGCAAACCATTGGAATGACACCGTGAAGATTTCAGATTGTTATGATTAAAAAAAGAACAAGAAGAAAAGAAATCAAGGTGTCAATGGTACCTGCCTATAATCCTAGCTCCTTAGGAGGCTGAGATATAAAGAATGCCAATTTGAATTCAGTCAGGGCGGGAAAGTTCATAATACCCTTCTTTCTAAGAGGTCACATGAAAAAGAAAAACCATGAATGGGTCTCAGACTCAAGGGCAGAGTGCTACACTTGAGCAAAAGGAGCTCATGGACAGAGCCTAGGCTCGTAGTACAACCACAGACCTGCCAAAAAAAAAAGAGGAGGCAATAACTCCTTTTTTCTTTGTATGGATGATGAGCATTCAGCAGGTTGCCCATGCCCAGACACCCAAACTGGGCAAGCTGGGACAAGCCCTCAGAGAGTACTAAGTCTGAGCCAGCAACTTGAACAAAGCATCCTTCTCTGCCATTTAAAGAACTGAAGCCTTATGTTCTGGCAGAGGACACCTAGAAGCCAGAAACTGCCTCCAGGGAGACCACAGTTCTAGGCTATAGTTGTTGTCCAAAGTTTTGGCTTCTTATTCTCTATCCCTCTGTATGATATGAGCCTAGTCCTCCGGGGCCTGGTCGCTATCACTCATTTATCATTCCTCATTGCCAAGTCACAGGCTGGTCCCAAATACTGGCAAATATATGAAATAGTCAAAGATTTCTACAATGAAAGAGGTAAGCTAATATACCTCACCCTCATAACTTCCATTAGAAGTGAGCCTTGGGTTGTGTATGTGGCTTAGTGGTAGAGTGCTTACATAGCACACATGCATGAAGCCTTGGATTCTATTCTTCAGTACCACAGAAACAGAAAAAGCCAAAAGTGGCACTGGGGCTTAAGTGGTAGAGTGCTAGCCTTGAGCAAAAGAAGCTCAGGAACATGCCCATACCCTGAGTTCAAGCCCCATGACTGGCAAAAAAAAGTCAGCGTGGTGATATATATTGTTCTGGGACTCAGAGGAGGGCCGAGATTATAGGTAAAAGGTAGGGTAGAGGACAGGTGCTAGTGGCTCACCCCTATAATCTTAGCTACTTAGGAGGCTAAGACCTGAGGATGACAATTGTAAGCAGGAAAGTCTATATGAGACATTTTTCTCCAATTAAACACCCAAAAAGCCAGAAGTAGAGCTGTGGTTCAAGTAGTAGAGCGCTAACCTTGAGCACAAAGGCTCAGGGATAGAATACCATCCAGGCCATGAATTCAAACCCCAGGAATGGCACACACATGCACACACACACACACACAGACATACAACCTCACACACACACACACACACACACACACACACACACACACACACACACACACACACACACACACATCAAGATAAAGCATTTGCCAGTCAGCCTGCACAAGTTTCATCTCTAGAAACTTAATACTAAAACAAAAAGAGGGAGATTGGAAGGAAAGACTTGCTTCACGAGGTGATATAACCAGTGCCAAAATTCCACAGGTGTTCTAAGATGTGAAAGAGGACAGAGAGCTTCAAGCAGAAAGTCCAGAATGGGCAACGGTCCTGAGGTGTGGTTTAGAGCACGTGGTGTGGGTGGAATGAAGGTTCTGGGGCTTCAAACAAGTCTGGCAGGACATTCAAGGCTGTGTCAAGGTTTGTACTTGAGTCACAGGTAGGGCACAGGTTGGGGTCACAGAATGAGATCCAGGGGAAAGATTAGCTTGTCTTTTCACCATGGACCCCAGCCATTTCCTGTGGCTGGAAGCCTATTTTTTCATAGCTCCTGACCCTCAGGACTCCTTTGCATGGAGGAGTCAGGGCAAATGCAGGGAAGAACACTTACTTAAGAAAAGCTTCTAGGGGCTGGGAAGGTGGCTCAATGGTAGAGCACTTGCTTTGCATGCCTGAGGCTCTGGGTTCGATTCCTCAGCACCACATAAGCAAAAAAGAAAAAAGCTGGAAGTGGCACTGTGGCTCAAGTGGTAGAGCGCTAGCCTTGAGCTGAAGAGCTGAGGGACAGTGCCCAGTCCCAGAGTTCAGGCCCCACAACTGGACCCCCTCCCCAAATAAAGAAAAGCTTCTAGCCTAATACCACTAGTGGCTCAACCCCTGTAATTCCTAGCTACTCAGGAGACTGAGATCAGAGGGAGGAAAGTCACTGAGATTCTTCTTGCCGAAGAACTACCAAAAGCCAGAAATGGCGCTGTGGCTCAAGTAATAGAGTGCCAGCATTGAGGGAAAAAGCTAAGAGACCAAAGTCCAGACCCCTCAATTCAAGCCCCAGTACTGGCACCAAAAAAAAAATAAAGAAATGCTTTCAGGAGCTCCTAGTCCACTGTAGTGAAACTCCAGATCAGCCCGGCACCAGTGGCTCACACCTGTCCTCCTAGCTCCTCAGGAGGCTGAGACCTGAGGATCGCGGTTCAAAGCCAGCCCAGTCCGGAAAGTCTGGGAGACTCTGATCTCCAAGGAACCTCCAGAAAACTGGAAGTGGCGCTGTGGCTCAATTGGTAAGCTGAAGAGCTGGGGGACAGCACCCAGGCCCAGAGTTCAAGCACCATGACCAACACCTGGCCTGCTTGGACCTCACTCTGTGGCAGAGTACTTTCCAGTGGACTCCTGAGGGTTTCCCAATGTCTAGGTGTCCCACCAGTCTTCAGAGCAGCCTCTTTGGAGTTCTTTTCCTACAGAGTAGGCCACAGTATCAAAGGGTCAAGCCTTGGGGCACAGAGCTAATTGGTCAAGTCATCAGAATGGCATCTGTCATGGGTGCAGTATGGATCTGAGAAGTAAATCGATTCTCATACCAGGGTTCTGGGCCAGGAGGTGCAGGAGCTGCAAGATGGCACAGCAGGTAATGCCCACTCACGCAAGTATCACAAAAGTGTGACGGGTGTTGAGTTGGGCTCATGAAAGGATTGTAGGCTCAGGAATCCACAGGTAACTGGCTCTGCTTGTAGCAGTCACTACCCCTGGAGTCCCAGGACTTGAAGCCCTGCGTTCCTCACCAGTGCTCAGGGGCAGATGAAGGTCTGCAATCATGGGCCAACTACAAAGGACAATCCATACTGTCCTTCCCTTGGTCCTATGGCCCCATGCATGAATGGAGGGGCAGGTTCCATGGAACTTACTGCCATGATCCAGACTCCTCAGCCCAAGAAGGACTTAGGGAGAAACAACTTTATCTGCCTTGAGAGTTTACTATGATTATGCCTCAGGACTGCCCACAGTTCTACCTCAGCTCATCATTAACACGTGTTGTGTGTGTGTGTGTGTGTGTGTGTGTGTGTGTGTGTGTGTGTGTGTGTGTGTGTGTGTGTGTGTGTGCGCATGTGTGCGTGCACGTATTGGTACAGGGGTTTGAACTCAGGGCCCGGGCTCTGTCCCTGAGTTTTTTCATTGAGGGCTAGCACTCTACCACTTGAGCCACAGCTTTTCTTCCAGCTTTCTGTGGTTATTTGCAGAAGAGAGTCTCACAGATTTTTCTAGCTGGGCTGCCACTGAATGGCAATCCTCAGATCTCAGCCTCTGAGGAGATAGGAATATGAGAGAATGAGCTATTATTATCTAACTGGCCACACTTTCCTTCTTGGATAAAACAAAGTTCCCCTCTGTCCCATCTGAGCACCCATGTATATCTACCCCTCCAACCCAGGCTTCAGACAAAACACACCCTCCTCTGAGGACAAAGAAATGGGATCAGGTTTGTGCTTTATGTTCTCCACACAGTCTGGGGCTTCTAGGAGCTGATGTAGAGCTCAGAGATCTAGGCCAGGGCAAGTAGACAGCTGTTAGAACAGAAGAGCATATGAAAAGACATCCTTGCAGTTGGGTGCCAGTGGCTCATGCCTATAATCCTAGCTACTCAAGGATCAATCAAGATTCAAAGCTAGCCTGGGTAGACTCTTATCTCCAATGAATCATCAAAAAGCTGGGAAGCCAAGCTACCCTAGTTCACATGGTACAGCACCAACCTTGTGCAAACAAGCTAAAGGATAGCACCTAGACTCTGAGCTCAAGCCCCGGTAAACACACACACACAAACACACACACACATACGCGAACACACACACACACACACACACACACACACACACACACACACACACACACTAACACCTTTAGCAGGTGCCAATGTCTCATACCAGCTATCCAGTACTCACTAGGCTGAGCTCATAGGATGGCAGCTTGAAGCCAGTCCAGGCAAGAAAGTCCATGAGACTCTTCTCTCCACTAAACTACTAAAAAAGATGAAAGGTGAGCTGTCATTCAAGTGATAGGGTGTTAGCTCAGGGACAGTGCCTAGGCCCTGAGTTCCAGCTCTGAGATTTTTTTTTGGGGGGGGTCCGGTCATGGGGCCTGAACTCTGGGTCTGGGCACTGTCCCTCAGCTCTTCAGCTCAAGGCTAGCACTCTACCACTTGAGACACAGCGCCACTTCCGGCTTTTTCTTTTTTGCTTATGTGGTGCTGAGGAATTGAGCCCAGGGCCTCAGCCATGCAAGGCAAGCACTCTACCACTGAGCCACCTTCCCAGCCCTCTGAGATTTTTTTTAAAATAAACACCATTTGCCATCCCCAACCCCATAGGCCATAAATACAGATTTTGGTCATCCTAGAACTCATTTCCATTCCTGCCACTTCCACAGCACTGCCACAAGTAGCCAGTGTGTGGCTAACACTGGGTTAAGAATTGAACTTACACAAGGGGGACATAACCAGGTCAAGGATCATGCCCCAGAACATTGAGGTACTGGCCATACCAGTCTCTCACCCCCTCTACCCTCACCCTGGAATCTAGTCTGTGCCTCTGTATTATGGTTATCTGGAATTCTGTAGAAGGACCTGAGAGGCCCAGCTGGGTGGGGGGGGGGGGAGATAGACTTTCCTGCGATAAGTTACATTTACAGTTCCTAGACACCAATGGATACTTCCAACACAACATGGCTCACCTTCCATGTAGCCCCAGATCCTCCTTGTTTGGGCAGCCTTCAGTCAGATATCAGGCTGAAGTTGGCCAGAGCCATTGGCAACCACCCTTCCCCCACTCCATTGCCAGCCTGCTAGGATGGACATGCATCCAGAGGCCCAGCTGAGGAAAAGGAAAGAACATGGCATGACTGAGCCCCTCTCCTCCAGGGACAGGGGAGAACCTATGCCAGCTGGCCCTGCTGACCCAGAATCCTCTAGAGGCGGCCAAAGTTATGGACAGCCAGACTTGAGCACCAACAAAAAGCTAGAATATACAGGTCTCTGGCAATTTAGGACTCATTGTAGACCCACATAGGGGACTAAAGGCAGGGTGCCATGGAGGAGGGGCTCCCTCTGAAGTCAGGAAGAGGCAGACAGGTGCCCAGGAAGGGGTCAGAGAAAGATGAGGGAAAAATACATACACACACACACACACACACACACACACACACACACACACACACACACGCACGCACGCACACACACACACACACACACACACACACAAACACACACACACACACAGGGGTAGCCCAATGCATTAGCAGTCCCTGAGCACTTGAACATCCCAACCCCCGAGAAGATAGCATTACCATCCTCAGACCAACTGTAGACAAAACTCAGAGGCTCTCACACATCTGGAATGGCTCATAACTCAGCATGGTGTTTCCTACTGTACACACTGCTATGCAGAAAATTCAGCTACCTGATTTTTGGTTGTTGGTCATGGGGTTTGAACATTGGACCTTCACACAGTCCTTTAGCTCTTCAGCTGAAGGTGCGCGCTCTACCGCTGGATCCATAACACCACTTCCAGTTATCTAGTGGTTCAAAGCCAGCCTCGCAATCCTCAGATCTCAGTCTCCTGAGTAGCTAGGATTACATTTGTGAGCCACTGGCAGCACCCAGCTTCAGTTACCTTCTTATACCCAGGGGAAACCCAACTTGTCAGGCTACAAATCACATGCAATCCTTCACTTCAGACTTTGACACCAGCAGTCAAACCATACTTCCATGGATGGAGAGAATAAAATTGACACTACCTTCCCACCCCTGCTCACATTCACCCCAATCCCTGCCTAAGACAGGCTACGACCTCCGGAGTTCTTGGTAAGGCAACGCCCACCCTGCTGTGGTATCACACTCGGGCAAACCTGGGGAGAACTTAGAAATTTCTGTACATTGAGGCCAGCACCTGGTCTCCCAACCACAGCACACCCACTCCTTCACCATCTCTTCTAGGCAAGGTGTGTCATTCCGCGTTTTTTTTTGTTGTTGTTGTTGAGGGGCTTGAACTCAGGGCTTGTATACTGTCTCTGATGATTATTTTAGCTCAAGGCCAGTGCTCTACCATTTGAGCCATGGAACCACTTCCAGATGGAGATTGGAGATGAGACTCTAATGGTACTTTCTTGCCTGGGCTGGGAAACAGGATCCTCTGGATCTCAGCCTCCCAAATAGCCAGGATGACAGGTGTGAGACACCAGCCCAGGGCTTATGGTGTCTCATTCTTTAGAATTTCCTCCTAGTCCTCCTCTAGACACTACCACCTAGATACTCCTCTACCGCCCTCAGAGACAGCAAATCGAGCTTGCAATCTGGGTAGGGCCAAGGGCATTAAAGGGTCCCCTCCACATCTCTAACCCTCTCTAAGCTCCCATCTGCCTCCTGTGGATGGCCTGGTCATCCGGAGCTTATCAGACCCACTAGGACTTCTGGGGCCTGCCTGTATTCCCCTGCCCCACCCAACAGGTACCTGAGTATTTCTTGGGCCAGCTGCTTCATGTTCAGGTGGAAGATGTTGGGTGGGTGGCTGTTAACCAGGTCCAGGTGTTCAGGGCAGAAGGAGTGTCCAGTTCCCCTCTGTCAAAGAAGGAGACACAATGCATGGATGGATCTACTAAGAACTACAGGGCATAGCCATCCACCCATCACCAAGGTCCCTTTGAGTGCTGTTTTATGTTGACCATCCTGGTGTTTGACCTCGGGGCCTGAGCGCTGTGTTGGAGCTTCTTTTGCTAGAGGCGAGTGCTCTTCCACCTGAGCCAAGGTGCCACTTCCAGCTGTTTTCGTGTATGTGGGACCTAGGAATTGAATCAAGGGTTTCCTGTGCGCTAGAGAGCCCAATACTGCTAAGACACAATCCCTACCTTGGATAGCTGTTTTTCTGTGACCTCTTGGGCCTGTCTCGGGACAGTCTTGCACATCTGTACCGAGTTTCTCAGCAGCAGCCATGGCTGGAAATGATCATGCTCAGCTTTGTTGTCCTTTATCTACAGCATCTTTGCACTCTGTGCTTCCTGTCTGATCCTCCTTGTTAAGTAAGATCCCCTTTCAAGTCCTGCTTCTATGAAGCTCTCTCAAATTGCCCTGGCAGAGAGGGATCTTCACTCTGCAGGCTGCCGGCCTTGTCACGCTCTGCCTTCTGGCCGGTGTGGATTGAGAGCCCATGAAGGAGAAGGCCTGGCTTCCACCACCCACTTTTTGAAGGCTCTCATACACTACCCTGGGA
>NW_027204586.1:0-24549 GCF_024711535.1 Dipodomys merriami
GGAAACCATGGGGCCTATGTTTCTCTGGGCCTGGATTACTTCGCTTAATATAATTTTTTCCAAGTCTTTCCATTTCCTAACAAATGGGGCAATGTCATTCTTTCTGATGGAGGCATAGAATTCCATTGTGTACAGACATTTTTAAGAACTCCCCAAGTTTGCCCCAGTTTGAAGCCAGAGCTTCAGGAGGGCTTGGCCTGTGGCAGGCAGGGATTGGGCAAATGGGTGCAAGGGTGGGATTATTGTGTCTGTATTCTCTCCATTGAAGGATGGATTTGGATGCTGGGTGACAAAGTCTGAAGTTAAGGGTTGCAAGAAGTGTGTGGCCTGACGAGGATGGGTTTCCTCTGGGTATGTGAAGTTGGCTGAAGCCGGAAGCCGCTTTTGGCTCACAACTGTCATCCTAGCTACTCAGAAGGCTGAGATGTGAAGACCATGGTTCCAAGCCAGCTTGGGAAGAGAAGTCTGTGAGACTTGATGTCAAATGGACCACCAGAGAACAGGATTTGGAGCTGTGGCGCAAGGGATATTTCTCACCTCCAGCTGAAGAGCTGAGGGACAGCGCCCTGGCTGGGAGTTCAAACCCCATGACCAACTACAAAATAAGGGGGGGGGCTAAGTTTTCCGCATAGCAGTGTGGACAGTAGGGTCTGCCATGTTGCACTATGAGACATTCCAGATATGTGAGAGGCTTACTGGTTTTTCTATAGTGGGTCTAATGTCGGTAGTGCCACCTTCTTGAGGGTAGGATGTGATCCTAATGGAGACAGTCCATGGTTCTGCTCTCAGGGACTGCTGAAGCCTTGGGCTGTCCGTGCGTGCATGCATGCGTGTGTGTGTGTGTGTGTGTGTGTGTGTGTGTGTGTGTGTGTGTGTGTGTGTGTGTGTGTGTGTCTGTGTCTCTGTCTTTGTCTGTGTCTGTGTCTGTGTCTATGTCTGTGTCTGTGTGTGTTTGGTGTTAGAAGAGCTGGGCCTTGAACTCAGGGTCTAGGTGCTGTTCCTGAGCTTCTGTGCTCAAAGCTATTGCTCTGACACTTGAGTCATAGCTCCACCTCTGGCTTTTTGGTAGTTCACTGTAGATAAGAGCCAGACATTCTTTCCAGAATGGGCTGGTTTTGAACCCTGATCTTCAAACCTCAGCCTCCTGAGTAGCAAGGAAGACAAACATGAAGCACCCCTGCAGGTTGTGTGTGTGTGTGTGTGTGTGTGTTGTTTGTTTGTGTGTGTGTGTGTGTGAGTGTAGAAGTGGGCTGTAATAAGGAGCACTGGACCCTTTGGTAACTTTGGCTTGCGTTCTTTGGGGGTACATGGGCTTTGTGGCTGAGGTCTGGGGACCTGGAAGGGTGAGATGCTTAATGGGGACTCAGCACTTAAATTATAAGACCAAGGGATCTGTGTGCCCTGGAGATGTCTACTCGTGCCACGGACCGGCTCTGTTGGGACGGCGGAGGACACCTAGTAGGGGTAACTGGAACAGGTAGGGAGATGGCAAACAGACAACTCACACACAAGAGGAGTGAATGCTGAGTGTGATTTATTGCAGAGGATGACAAGCTTTTATAGAAAAAAGTCTCCATGAGAAAGGGCAAAAGGTTACACAATCTTGTTGCAAGGCTTTGGGTGGTCACCAGCTGGTCGCCTGATCTTGTTCTTGGATGATGAGTTATGACGATAGGTACTTGTTCCAGGCTTTACCTCATCAATCCCATAAGAATAGCAAAGTAAATCGGTTTTGAGATGCTTATCACATATTAACCATTAACCAGAGCATATGGGCAAGGTGTTAGACAGAAAGGCATAAACTCTAGTATTTTATTTTTACTTCTGCTTAGTTTTGTACTTTATGCATTTCAAATCTTTTCTAAGCAATTGTGCTTCTTTGCCATTCTTTAGAAGGTCCCCAATTTGTTGCCAAAAATCATGATATTCAGTATACTTAGCTAAATCTGGCCATACATCAAATACAGGCTCATAGTGTCTTCTCTGTAACCCTTTCACATAATTGTTTACTCTTCTCCATAGAGGCCTTAACTGTCTCATAAGATCTTCCTTGTTCTTTTTTGATAGTAAGCACCAAGGAGTCCTAGATCTAGCAAGTCTCTCAGTAAATGGAAGAGAGTAATAGGAAATTCTTTCTCCTAAGTAATTTTCCCAACGGTTGCCATCCTTATCATACACACCTGTAAAAGGCTATGATCTTGGGGAAGTCTTTGAGGCCCTCTTGATAAGGCAGGAACCCACCAGCATCCCCTAATAAGCCACTGCCATCTTCCATCCACCAATCTTTTAGGAATCTTATTTAGTTTTTGGTCTAAATATCCCTCTACATCTTTCTTATCTACAGGATATCTACTGTAGATACTTCAGGATTAAAGGGAAGTCTCCAATAGCCATACACTCTTTCTGCTCTAGCCGTGCCTACAGCTTCTTGTAAATCTCTTACAAACAATTCCTTCTGCTGAAGTGAAGTCATAAAACCCCCCAATGCTTTTATTTTCACTTATGACTTGTTTAATAGCCTCCATAAGAGGGGCTTTCAGCGTAACACTTAAATCTGGTGGGATTAGTCATATTCTCAGGCACAGACACTCATCGGATGTTGAGTCATCATCACTTCCAAGAAAGAGCCCTGAATAAGAGAATGTTGAGCATGAGTAGGTAGAACAAGCAGCAGGAACAGTAAAAGAATAATGGGCACTCCTATGCAGCGAAGAAAAGAGAAACAGGAACAGGAAAACATCTTTCCAAGGGGCTTGCCAGACTTTCCAGGATGTAGGCCTCTTGGAAGCCCCACTCTCAGATCTGATAGCAGATGTTGCATGCTAAGCAGACTCCACTGGAATAGGCGTGGCATATTCCCTTGGACATGGTTGGTGGCAGAAGGAGCTTGGTAGGACCTGGGGATGGGGCCCGCAGGGGGTGGCTCCCCAGGTGGACAGAGAGCATGGCCAGCACTTAGTAAAGATGAGAGCCCTGTTAATATGGAGCACACTCTCATGGTTCAGACTTTGGGTCTTATCATGATGTTTGATGGACGAGGCCAACCATATTTTAAATGTTGACCTGTGATCTTCAGATCTCAGCCTCCTGAATAACTAGGATTATTGGCATGAGCCTCTGGCACCAGGGCCTCTGATTCTTTTTGGTATATTACAGTTTGAATTCAAGGCTTTTAGACTTGCCAGTCAGGTCTTCTAACATGTGAGCCAAGACTTTCTGTCTTGGGCAATTTCCCGAGATAGAGGTCTCAATATATGCTCAGGCTGGTCTGGATCGGGATTCCCCACTGCTACCTTTCTGGCCAGACCCTGGTTGTAAGAAAATGAATTCACTCTATGTCTATATCGTTTTGGGGGATGTCGTTTTGGGGAGTGGGGGCAGTGTGAAGAGGAAAGACCCCAGAACTGGACACCTCCTGGGGGACATTTCTTCTTGTTACAGAGCCAAGTCATTGCTGTGTATGACAACGAAGCCCGCCAGCAGACTGACCTGGAACAATGCTCAAAGGTATGTAGGCTGTTGAAGTATCAAACCCACCCATGTCTGCTTCCCACTCACAACAAGGGGGAGCAGTGCAGGTGGTCCAGCACTGGCCCTAGGGGATTATACATGGATGGTGGTGGTCAGGTGCCAGTGGTTCCCGCACATCATCCTGGCTATTGGGGAGGTTGAGGGCTGATGGACGTGACTCAAAGCCAGTCCGGGCAGGAGAGTCTGTGAGATTCTTATCTCCCATAAACCAACAACCACCCCCCCCCACACACACAAAAAGCCAGATTTGGTGCTGTGGCTCAAGTGTTAGAGCCTCAGCCTTGAGTAAAAGAAGCTCAGGAATGACATTCAGGCCCTGAATCCAAGCCCTAAGACTCACAAAAAAAATAATGAAATAAATGAATAGTGGGCATCTGTTACCTTACTACCAAAAAGGATGGATTCAGTTTTCTCTCTGTTACTTTTATCCAAAGGTAATGGGCTTCTCTTGATGTTCTTCTAAACTTCTCCTCTCCATTATCTTTCCAGGCTTCAGTTGCAGGATAGAATTCATATCATTCCACTCAATGTGACCTTATGTACCCTCCCCTACCCGCCTTCCTTGGGGTGGGGATCCTGGATGTACTCACCACTGAGAGGATGAGGAACCGGAGAAATAGGGTAGGTATCCCTGAAACTTATAAACACACGCACGCACGTGCACACACACACACACACACACACACACACACACACACACACACACACACACACACACACACACACACTCACCCAGGCCAACTCAGACTAGCCTTTTCCAAAGACATTTCATCTCCTTGGATTAACTGACCTAGGAGAGGAACTTGATTTCCTGTAACTAAGTATTTTTACTAGGGCTTGCTTGTTGACATGAGATAAACAGAAGCTCAAAAGAAAGGTTCTGGGTGCCCCATCACCTCTGGCTCAGGCTCACACCTGACATCCTGGATACTTGAGAGGCAGACATCTGAGGATCCAAAGATTGAAGCCAGCCATAAGCTGGAAAGCTGGTGAGACTCTTCTCTCCATGGAACCACCAAAAAGTCAGAAGTGGAGCTGTGGCTTAAGTGGTAAAGCACCAGCCTTGAGTACAAAAACTCAGAGACGCAGCTCCAGATCCTCAGTTCAAGCCCACACAAAGAAATGGACCCATCTTGTTGCCCCCAGACTGCCTGGGCCTCCACTGTCCTCTCACGGAGTGTGATACAGCACTGGTCCCTGGTTAGTGTATCAGAGCCTTCAAAAATTGGGTGGTGGAAACCAGGCCTTCTCCTTCATGTGCTTTCAGCCCACACCAGCAGGAAGGGAGAGTGTGACAAGGCCAACAGCCTGCAGAGCAGAGAAGACCCCCACTCTGCCAGGGTGATTGGAGCAGGATTCTTAGAAAGCGCACTTGAAAAGGGGGGTCTTGCTTAACAAGGAGTATCTGACAGGAAGCACACAGAGCAAAGATGCTGTACATAAAGGACAACATAGTGGAGCATGTTCACTTCCAGCCAGAGCTGCTGCTGAGAAACTCGGTACAGATGTGCAGGACTGTCCTGAGACACACCTGAGTGGTTACAGAAGAACAGCTATCCAGGGTTGGGATTGTGTCTTAGCAGTATTGGGCTCGCCTAGCGCACAGGAAACCCTGGGTTCAATTCCTAGGTTCCATATACACAGAAAAAAGCTGGAAGTAGCAACATGGCTCAGGTGGAAGAGCACTGGCCCTGGACCAAAAGAAGCTTGGGTACAACACCTAAGCCCCGAGGCGTCATAGCCCCAGGACTGTCAACATAAAAACCAGCACTCCAAGGGTCCTTGGTGACAGTTGGATGGCTATGCCCTGTAGCTCTTAGTAGATCCATCTATTTTATGTGTCACCTTCTTTGACAGAGGAAGCTGGACACTCCTGCCCTGGCATCTCCTGGACCCAGTTATCAGCAAACCTCCCAACATCTTCCACCAGGACATGGAGTAGCTGGCCCCAGAAATCCTCAGATACTAGTTGAGTGTGGCAGGGGGATACAGGGCAGGGCCCCAGAAATCCTAGTGGGTCTGATCTGCCCCAGATGACCATGCCTTCCAGAGGAGGCGGTTGGGAGGTTAGAGAGGGGGTAGTGATGTGGAAGGGGCACTTTAATGCCTACGGCCCTACCCAGATTCCGAGCCTCCCTTTGATGTCCCTAAGGGATCTAGAGGAGTGACTAGGTTGGAGTGTCTAGAAGAAGACTAGTTGGAAATTCTAAAGAATGAGACACCATAAACTATGCTCCGATGGCCCATACCTATCATCCTGGCTACTTGGGAGTATCTTGTTTCCCCAACACAGGCAGGAATGTCCCAGGGGAGTCTCATCTCCAATCTCCAAGCAGAAGTGGCACCATGGATCAAATGGTAGAGCACTGGCCTTGAGCAAAAATCTTCATCAGGGACAGTACCCAAGGCCTGAGTTTAAGCCCCTCAACCAAAAAAACAAAAACAAAAACAAAAAAAAAACAAAAATCCAAAAAAGAAAGACACCCCTTGCCTGCAAGAGATGGTTAAGGAGTGGGGTTGCTCTGGTTGGGAGACCAGGTGCTGTCCTCAGGGTACAGAAATTTCTAAGAACTCCCCAGTTTTGCCCAAGGGTGAAGTTACAGCATGGTGGGCTTTGCCTTACCAAGATCTCCAGAGGTCATAGCCTTTCTTAGGCAGGGAGTAGGCGAATGGGAATAGGGGTGGGAGGGTAGTGTCAATTATATTCTCCCGATCCATGGAAGAATGGTTTTTTATGCTGGTGTCAAAGTCTGAAGGGAAGGGTTGCATGTGATTTGTGGCCTGACAAGGTGGGTTTCCCCTGGGTGGGAGAAGGTGGCTGAAGCCAGGCATTGTCAGTGGCTCACAACTGTCATCCTAGTTACTCAGGAGGCTGAGCTCTGAGGATCCAGTTTCAAAGCCAGCTCGGCCAGGAAAATCTGTGAGACTTTTTCTCCAGTGAACTACCAGAAAACCGGAAGTGGTGCTATGGCTCCAGTGGTAGAGCATGCACCTTCAACTGAAGAGCTGAGGGACTGCGCACAAGCCCAAAGTTCAAACCCCATGACCAACAACCAAAAATAAGGTAGCTGAGTTTTCCACATAGCGGTGTGTACAGTAGGAAATGGCATGCTGTGTCATGAGCCATTCCAGGCATGTGAGATGCTCTGAGTTTTGTCTATAGTTGGTCTGAGGATGGTAGTGCCATCTTCTCAAGGGTTGGGGTATTCAGTTGCTCAGGGACTGCTGAGGCCTTGGGCTACCCATGTGATGTGTGTGTGTGTGTGTGTGTGTGTGTGTGTATTTTTCCATCATCTTTCTCTGTCCCCTTCATTGGTGCCTGTTTGCCTCTTTCTGACCTCAAATGGTGCCCCTCCTGCACAGCCACCTTGCCTTTAGCCCCTTATCAGGGTCTACAATGAGTCTTAAATTGCCAGAGACCTGCATATTTCAGCTTTTCTTTGGGGCCCAAATCCAGTCGTCCATGATTTTGGCCACCTCCAGGGGATCCTGGGTTAGCAGGGCAGGTGGCATAGGTTCTCCCCCGACACAGGGTGTGGGGGGCGGGGGCTCAGTCATGTGATGTCCTATCATTTTCCTCAGCTGGGCCTCTGGCTGCATGTCCCTTCCTGAAGGCTGGTAGTGGAGTGGGGGAAGGGTGGTTGTCTGTGGCTCTGGACAACTCAAGCATGAAAGCTGACTGAAGGCCACCCAACCAAGGATTTTCCGGGGCTACATGGGAGGTGAGGCCAAGGTGGCTTGGAAGTATCTGTCGGTGTCTAGGAAATGTCATTGTACCTTACCAAGGAAAGTCTATCTTCCAGCCCCAGCTGGGCCTCTCTAGGTCCTTCTAGACAATTCTGGATGCCCAGAACACAGAAGCACAGACTTTAGATTCCAGGGCTAGGGAACTGGTGGATGAGAGACTGGTATGAGAGACTGGTATGGCCAATACCTCAATGTTCTGGGGCATTAGCCTTGACCTGGCTATGACCCCCTTGTGTATGTTCACTTCTTAATCCAGTGTTGGCCACACACCAGGCTTTTGTGGCAGTGCTGTGGAAGTGGCAGGAGTGGAAGTGAGATCTAGGATAACCAAAATCTGAATATAGGGCCTGTGGGGATGGGGATGGCAAAGGTTGTCTATTAAGAAAAACATCTCAGATCTGGAACTCAGGGCCTAGGCACTGTCCCTGAGCTAACACACTACCACTTGAGCCACAGCTCACCTTTCATCTTTTTTAGTAGTTTAGCGGAGAGAAGAGTCTCGTGGACTTTGCTGCCTGGGCTGGCTTCAAGCTGCCATTTTAAGAGCTCAGCCTCTGAGTAGCTGGGGTTGCTGGTATGAGCCATTGGCAGCTGCTAAGGATGTTACCGTGTGTATGTGTGTGTACGTGCACATGTAAGTGTGTGTGTGTGTGTGTGTGTGTGTGTGTGTGTGTGTGTGTATGTGTGTGTTTGTGTTTACCAGGGCTTGAACTCAGAGCCTAGGTGGTATCCTTTAGCTTGTTTGCTCAAGGTTGGTGCTGTACTACTTGAACTAGGATATCTCTGCTTCCCAGCTTTTTGGTGATTCATTTGAGAGAAGAGTCTACCCAGGCTAGCTTTGAATCTTGATTGATCCTCAGGTGTCACTCTTGAGTAGCTAGGATTATAGACATGAGCCACTGGCATCCAGCTACAAAGATGTCTTCTCATACTCTCTTCTGTTCTAACACATTGTCTGCTTGCCCTGGCCTAGATCCTCTGACCTCTACATCAGCTCCCAGCAGCCGCTGATTGTGTGGAGAACATAAAGCTCAAAATTAATCCTATTTCTTTGTCCTCTGGGAAGGGAATGTTTCCTCTGAAGCCTGGTTTAGGAGGGGTAGCTGCAGATGGGTACTCGGCTTGGAGAGAAGTACTCTGTTTTAGTCAAGAAGGAAAGTGTGGCCAGATGCTAATAGCTGATTATGTCCTATTCCTAGCTCCTCAGGAGGCTGAGATGTGAGGATTACCATTCAGAGCCAGTCCAGCTAGAAAAGTGTGTGAGACTCTCTTCTGCAAATAACCACTCAAAAGCTGGAAGAAAAGCTATGGCTCAAGTAGTAGAGTGGTAGCCTTGAATGAAAAAACTGAGGGACAGAGCCCAGGCCTTGAGTTCAAGCCCTAGCACCAAGATGCATGGGTGTGCATGCACACACGCACATGCTCACACACACACATACACACAGACACCCAGACACAGACACAGACACAGACACACACACACACACACACACACACACACACACACACACACACACACACACGAGCTGAGCTAGAACTGGGGGCAGTCCTGAGGCATAGTCATAGTCACAGTAAACTCTCAAAGTAGATCAAGTGCTTTCTCCCTAAGTCCTTCTTGGGCTGAGTGGGTCTGGGCCATGGCAGTAAGTTCCATTGAATCTGCCCCTCCATCTGTGCATGGGGCCACAGGACCAAGGGAAGGACACTATGGATGCTCCTTTGTAGTCAGTCCAAGATTGCAGACCTTCATCTGTCCCCAAGCAGTGGAGAGGAAAGCAGGGCTCTGAGCCCTGGGACTCCTGGGATAGCAACTGCTACAAGCATCAGCCAGCCAGCTGTGGATACCTGAGCCTACAAGTCTTTCATGAGCACACCTCAACACCTGCCCAATGTGTGCCTGACAGAGTCACAAACTTGTGATACCCGCATGAGTGGGCATTACCTGCTGTGCCATCTTGCAGCTCCTGGCCCTCCTGGCCCAGAACCATGGTCTGAAATGTCGGTTTACTGTTCAGATGCACACTGCACCCATGACGGATGCCATTCTGATGACCCGGCTGATGACCTCCATGCCCCAAGGCGGGACCCTTCTCGATACTGTGGCCTGTTCCATACACAAAGGCCGCCAAAGAGACTGCTCTGAAGACACCTAGACATTGGGAGACCCGACCCTCAGAGGCCCATTGGAAAGCACTCTGCCTAGAGCCACAGAGTGAGCTCCAAGGGGCTCAAACTCTGGGCCTGGGCACTGTAGCTCAGCTCTTCAGCTTACCACTTGATCCACAGCACCTCTTCCAGATTTCTGGTGGTTCTTTGGAGATCAGAGTCTCCTGGACTTTCTTGCCAGGGCTGGCTTTGAACCACAATCCTCTGATCTCAGCTTCCTGAGGATCTAGGAGGACATGCATGAACCACATGCGCTTAGCTGATCTGGCCTTTCACCACAGTGGGCTAGGAGCTTCTTAAAGCTTTTCTTTATTTTTTTCTGTGCCAGTACTGGGGCTTGAACTCAGAGTTTGAGCCCTGGTTTCTTAACTTTTTCGAAAGGCTGGCACTTTACCACTTGAGCCACATTTCCATTTCTGCCTTTTGGTAGTTCATTGGCAAGAAAAGAGTTTCACTAACTTTCTTCCCCTGAGTTGGATTTGACCCACGATATCTGGTCTCAGTCTCCTGAATAGCTAGGATTTACAGGGGTTGAGCCACTGGTTGATAGAAACTTTTCTTAAGAAAGAGTTCTTCCCTGCATTTGCCCTGACTCCTCCATGCAAAGGAGGCCTCTGAGGGTCAGGAGCTGTGAAAAATAGGCTTCCAGCCACTGGAAATGGCTGGGGTCACTGGAAAAGCCAAGCTAATCTTCCCCCTGGGCCCCATTCTGGGTCCCCACCCTTTGCCCTACCTGTGACTCAAGTACAAACCTTTACCCAGCTTTGAATGTACTGCCAGACTTGTCTGAAGCCAAAGAACCTTCATTCTACCCACACGACTTCCTCTACACCATACCTCAGGACCTTTGCCCAAGATGGACCTTCTGCCTGAGGATCTCTGTCCTGTTCCACATCTTAGAACTCCTGTGGAATTTTGGCACTGGTTATATCACCTCCTGGACCAACTCTATCCTTCCCTTTTCCCTCTTTTTTTTAAAATATCGAATTGCTAGAGATGGAACTTGTGAAGGCTGACTAGCAAATGCTCTATCTTTGTGTGTGTTTGTGCTAGTCTGGGGGTTTGAATTCATCACCTTGACAGTATCCCAGAACTTTTGTGCTCAAGGATAGCACTCCAGTACTTGAACCACAGCTCTACTTCTGGCTTTTTGGGTGTTTAATAGGAGAAAAGTGTCTCATTATAGTCTTTCCTGCTTGTAATTTTGATCTTCAGATCTCAGCTTCTTGAGTAGCTAAGATTACAGGGGTGAGCCACCAGCACCTGACGTCTACCTCTTACTTCTAACCTTGCCCTCCTCTGAGTCCCAGAAGAATATGTCTCACCAGGGTCCCTTTTTTGCCAGTCTTGGGGCTTAAACTCAAGGTCTGAGCATGTTCCTGAGCTTCTGTTGCTCAAGGCTAGCTCTCTATTACTTAAGTCGCAGTGCCACTTTTGGCTTTTTCTTTTTCTGTGGTACTGAGGAATTGAACCCAGGACTTCGTGGAATCTAGGTAAGCACTCTACCACTAAGCCACATTCGCAGCCCAAGCCTCAATTCTAACAGGAGCTATGAGGGTGGGATTTATTGGCTAACCCCTTTCAGCGCAGAAATCACTGGCTATTTCCTGTCTTTCCCAGGATTTGGGACCAGCTTGAGACTTGGCAATCAGGAATGATGAATGAGTGATAGGCACCAGGCCCCACATCCTACAGAGGGATCTAGAATATGGAGCCAGAACCTTGGACAACTCCTACAGCCTAGGAAGAGTGGTCTTCCTGGAGGCATTGGCTGGCTTCTAGGTGTCCTGATGGGATACCTCTCCCACAACATAATGCACCTGTTGCACACACAAGCCCAGGCAAAGCCTTTGGGGCTTCACTACTTAAATGGCAGAGAAGGATGCTTTGTTCAAGCTGCCGGCTCAGACTTATTATTTTCTCAGCGTTTGTCCCAGCTTGCCCAGGTTTGGGGGCTGGGCATGGGCAACCTGCTGAATGCCCATCATCCATACACCATCCATCAATACACAGAGACATAGAATTACTGCCTTCTTTCTTTTTTTTTTTTTCTGACAGGTCCAGGATTGAACTATGAGCCTAGGCCATGTCCCTGAGCTCCTTTTGCTCAAGGGTAGTGTCTGCCCTTGAGAAACAGCCCCACCCATGTGTGTATTTTTTTTCCTGTGGTCTCTTACAAATAAGAGTGACAGGAACTTTCCTGCCCCAGCTGAATTCAAACTGGCATTCTCTACATCTCAGCCTCCTGAGGAGCTAGGATTATAGCCGCTGATTAGAAGCCACTGACACCTGGCTTTCTTTTCTTCTGGTTCTTTTTTTAATCATGACAATATGAAGTCTTCACAGTGCCATTCCAATGGTTTGCTTTCGAAGGGAACTACCCAGGCCTGGAGTTCGAATGCTAGGACTGCTCCCCACAAATGGAGGGAGAATCTGACAAACTCATTCCTATTCATGTGAATGCTAATCGAATGTTATGAAAGTAATAATTTGCAGTTAATTCTTGATTCTATTTTACAATGCCACACACAAATTACTGGATTTATATCTTCCATTCTAGCGCCTAATGGAAGGATATTGACTAATTTTTAATTACAGATTTTGTAAGTATTCAACCATAATACTTCATTAAATGGAGGCATAATGTAATCACTAATAATTGGTTATATATATATATATAATATCTTCACATTCCCTCTTTGTATATATATGCATATATATATACACACACTTACATATATATATATATTCACATCTATCTATCTATTTATCTATCTATCTTTCTGTCTATCTATATATTGGGCACTATTGTGGCTTGATCACAGGTCTTCAGAACTTCCTGGCAGCTCAATTTGCCACACGCTGGTCTGCTAAGACTGTGACCCCATTTATGGATAGGGCATTGTGAGTTAAAATCCCAGAATGGCCAAAAACTTATTCGTGGAGTAAGAAGCTAATTTTGACACATTTTTTCTTCTCTGTGACAGTCCTTGGACTCAGTGTGATATATAATCCATATGTAAATATATCCTAGGTGATATGAGGTAATGAAACATTATATGTGTAATAATACTAAATTAATAAGTGTAATAAACGTCATATGCTGTAAACCCATGCAATATAAATAGATCTCATATATAAATATTAGTTTTTCCAGTGCTAGGGCTTCAATTCAGGCTCTGGGAATTGGTCTGAATTTCTTGTTTTCAAGGACGGTGATCTTCCCCTTCACCCACAGTGTCACAGATTTACCCAGACCCTGAGTTCAAATCAAAGGACTGCCAGAAAAATGGTGCAAATTCCAAGCCAGGGCATTATTATTATTATTATTTTGGTCAAAGCATGGGGCTTGAACTCAGGTCTTGGCATCTCTGCCACAACCAACCCTGGGATCCTAGGACCAGAGTTCAAATCTTGGGGCTGGCAAAAAAAAATTCAAAAGAGAAGGATAAAACTGAGATGAGAAGGGCAAAGAGGAGGCAACAGTGCTTGATAAGAAATGTACTAGTTATCTTGCCCATGTAATTGTAACTCTTCTGTATGGTATTCTCGCAATAAAAAAAAAAAAAAAAACTAAGAAGTTCAAGAAGGTGGTTTTACTTTTTTTTCCCCTTTGCGTTGTGGCCATCCTGCGTCTAAATGACAAGGCCCAGAAAGTGTACATGACCTTGCATTGCTGATATTTGGTGGGCTATTAGGGAAGCCATAGCCAAAAGAAGCAACTTAGGACTGGAGGTGAAATCCTGGTACTGCCATTAATGAATGGTGGGAGATTCTATGGCACATTCTGATATACATCCATACAAATGAAATGTTACAAAAGGAACAAATAAATTACTAGTGTATGATTATGTTATAAAACTATATACAACAATTATACTACATTAATTTTCAATTAATGCTGTCTCGCTTAAGTAGTCGAGTACTAGCTTTGAGCATAAAAGCATAGGGACTGTGTCTAGACCTTTACTCAAGACCCTAGTAGTGGCACCAAAAAAAATAGCATGTTCTGACTGCAATGATTTAAGGATAAGCTGCAAATACCTCATCACAGAGCAAGCTTGGAGTCTGGTGTTGACAGGTGACCTCTAACCCGACTTAGCCAGAGGTAAACCACTGTAACCCATCTTCACCGAAACAGATGCTGCTGGCTCACTCACCCCTGTCATCCAAGATACTCAAGGGCTGAGATCTGACACTGGTGGGTTTAGAACTCAGCCCTGGCATTAAGTCTGCGAAACTCTGACCTGTGGCTCAAAGTGGCAGAGCTCTAGGCTTGAGCTAAACATCTTAGGATAGTACCCCCAATCTTTGAGTGCAATCCACGTGGATGACTCCCCCCCAAAAAAACCACCCCTCTAAATCATTACATGTGAACTTCGTGAGGTTTGTGATGTGTTTCTGAAAGAATGGTGATACCGATGAAAGCACCCTAATTCTAATGACAGCATTTGGGATACCACTATGTGATGAGTTCTTCATGAGTTGTTATGTGCCTAGTCCTAAACGGGGTTCATTCTTTCATCTGGTCCTTGTAAGAGCTTCACAAGTAAGATGATTGTGCAGATGGGAAAGTTGAGGCTCAGATATGCCCACATGTCAGGGCCAAAATGATGTATGTACTGAAATCTAGTGAGTTGTCTCCTGCAGACAATTATTTTGGTTTAGTTTTTTCCATCATGTACCTTGAACTCAGAGCTTAGGCGCTGACTTTCATTTTGGGCTCATGGCTAGCACTCTACCACGTGGATCCAACGACCCCTTGCAGTAAAGTGTCAGAGCTTAGGTGTCCTTAGCTGAGGTCTGTCATCCAGCCTACTCAGGAAGCTGAAATCTGATGATCTGGGTTTCAAACTATCCCATGAGGCTATTGTCTCCTATTCACCACTTAGAAACTTGAAGTGGAAGCCGGGTACCGGTTACTCGCACCTGTCATCCTAGCTACTCAGCAGGCTGAGAGCTGAGGATCACAGTCCAAAGGCAGCCTAAGCGGGAAATTCCTTGAGATGGTTATCTCCAATGAACCACCAGAAATCTGAAGGGGCTCTTTAGCACAAGTGGTAGAGCTCTAGATTGAGCTGAAGAGCTCAGAGACAGCACCCAGGCCCAGACTTCAACTCCTCCAACTTATAAGAAAAAAGAAACCTGAAGTGGAGTGCTGGGACTGTGTCTTAGGGGTAAAGTGCTTTGCATGTATGAAACCCTGGGCTTGAATCCTCAGTACCACATCACTAGAAAAAAAAGGTAAAGTGCTCTGTGGCTCAAGTGGTAGAGTGCTGTCCTTGTACAGGAGAAACTCAGGTACAGTGGTCAGGTCCTGAATCCTTCAGGACTGGTGTATGCACACACACACACACATACACACACACACACACACACACACACACACACGCACACACACACACACACACACACACACACACACAGAAGCTGTGACACCAAATGGGAAAGCACTGAGCTTCTGCTCTGAACTCATGGTCAGCACCTTCACCCTGTGTTCAACCCCAAAACCTAGCCACCGAGGGGCCAACTATGAGAGGTCAGAGGTTTCAAATCCTGATGAGCTTCACCAGCCCTAGATGACAGGAAGCATTGTGATTTTGCACAAGTGCTTAGATTTAGCAAGCTTCTGGAAACCTAGGGGGGCAACACTGCCAATAATGAATCATTTCATTAGATTCAGGGCACTAGTTGTCTGCCAGAAGGATGCTTTAATTAATTGTAGCAGTTTGTCTCAACATTAATAGAATGTTGAAATGTACTAATTGAATCATTAATTAGCTAGTCATTCTAGTATAAGATTGTACACAATAAATATAGATCATTGATTAATATAATACTTTATTAAGTCTTCTACCATGATTAATTAATGGAGGCATAATTTTAAACCAAATAATTGGTAGTAATAGAATATATATATATCTATATAAATACAATATAGACATCACACTTTGTATGGAGTTATACACTAGAATCTACGTAAATGTCTGTCTCTGTATACATTTATTGATATATGCATATACATATGTAAATACACACACACACTTCAGTCTACACATATATCTGTTTATATATTGGCCATTCTAAGGTGGTGAACTTGGGTCCTCAAATTTGCCCGACAACTTCACTTGCATCAGACTGGTATGCTAACATTGACCCATTCATGAAGTGAGCCTTCTAGGCCCTGAGTTCAAATCACAGAATTGCCAAAAACTTAATCCTGGTGGAAGAAGCCAATTGTCCCACATGTTTTCCTTACCGATGAAAGTCCTGGGCCTCAAGTATGATGTACAATATATATGCAAATCTATGTCCTATGTGATAGGATGTAAAAAATGTTATATGTGTAATCATACTCACTAAAATACATAACAAATAATTAAAAACAAAATAAAATGATTAACTACACTAACTGCAATATGCAGTAAACATTTCTTTTTGGGTCTGTTCGTGGGGCCTGAACTCTGGGCCTGGGCACTTTCCCTCAGCTCCTCAGCTCAAGGCTAGCACTCTACCACTTGAGCCACAATGCCACTTCTGGCTTTTTTCTTTTTGCTTATGGGGTGCTGAGGAATCGAACCCAGGGCCTCAGGCATTCAAGGCAAGCGCTCTACCACTGAGCCACCTTCCCAGCCCCTGCAGTGAACAATTGTAAGTAAATATAAGTCATGTATTTAAAATGTATACGAATATTATTTTTTTGAGTGCTAGGGTTGAATTCAGGCCCTGGGAACAGGCCTGACTTTCTTGCCTTCCAACACAGTGTGCTTGCCCTTCCCACATAGTGCTGTAGATTTACCCAGATCCTAAGTTCAAATCCCAAGCCTGCCAGAAAAAATGGTGTGTAGTCCAAGCCAAGAAGCCTCATAAATTTTTAAATATTTGTAGTGTACATATGTATGTATGTATGTATATATGTATATATGTATTTTTATTTTGCCACAGGGCGTGAACCCAGGTCGCGGTAACACTGCCTCAGCTTCGATCACTCTAGCCTGGGGTGCAGCCACTGGATGCACAGCCAAACCTGGGTTCCTAGGCCCCAAAGGCTGACAGGAAAAAAGTAAATAAATCAATACAGAATAAAACCGTTCAACTTGCAGATGGCTGACGATTTTACATTTCCTTTCTTTGCAAGGTGACCATCCTGGATCTGAATGACTCAGCTTGCTGAAAGCTGGCGGGCTACCAGGGAAGCCATAGGCCAATATGGCAACATAGGCCCTGAGTTCAAAGCCCAGTTCTGACCCCTAACAATGGCAGGACATTCTAAGAGTCTCATTCATATTCATAGGAATACCAATGGAAATTTTTGAATGTCAAGGTTGAATTAGTTCTTCCTGAATGATACTACTATAAAATTAGAGTGATTTTAGGAAGCCGATGGATTTTAATTAATATTTTTGACACATTAAAAGAATACAATTAATTACATGGACACAATAATTTCAGGATGTGGTTGATTTAATTAATAATTTATTAAGGATGAAAACAATAATATTAATTACATGAAGTCATAATGAATACCCATGAATTGGTAGGAATGTAACATATATAACTGAATAATGTATAAACTTCTCTGGCACTATAAAAATCTATATTTATTTTACTACCATCTACATGTCAATTGGTTCTTATTTTGTTAACCCCTGGGGCTCGATCTCAGGTGCTTGGATCTGCTTGTCAGCTCCATATGCCCCAGGCTGACATGCTGACAATCACCCACTTAGGAGTTGGACCTTGTAGGCTGTAAGTTCAGATGTCAGCGCTCACAAAAATTGAATCGTGGATTAAGAATCCCATAGTGACACGTTTTCCTTTTTGGTGAAAGGCCTGGGTGTCAGGTGTGAAGTTTCATACACAGGCAACTCTATGCCCTATGTAATAAATGTAATAAATATTCCATGTGTAATAACAGTCAATAAAATAAATGGTAGATAAATGAATAATACAAAAATAAAATGAATACACTAAACGTGATATGGAGTCAACATATGGGGCTTGATCTCAGGGCCTGGGAACTGCCTGGCAGATGAATTGGCTAAAGGCTGCTGTGCTGACAGTCACCCATTCATGAATTAAACCTTGTAGGTCCTGAGTTTAGATCCCAGCACTGCCAAAAACGTAATCGTGGAGTGAGAAGCTGAGCATGACACATGTTTTCTTTTTCTTTGAAAATGCTCGGTGTCAGGTAGGGTGTATAATTTGTATGCAAATCTATATGCTATGTAAGAGGATGTCATAAATGTAATAAATGTCATAGGTGGAAAAGTTATCACTACAATAAATGATAAACAAATTGAATTAGTAATGAATCATTGTAAGATAAAATTAGATATAATAACTATAGGACTGCATTAAGGTTAATATTTTATTAAGCACTAACAGAATAAAAATTGCATGAAGACATAATTAAATACATAATAATTGGTAGTAACACATGATGCATACATAATTTAATTATATATAGACATCTGTCTCATTCTATAAAAAATGTAATTATATGTATGGATGCATATACATATTTGATAAATAATAACAAGCTATTGAGTAATTATTAATTAATGCTTTATTAATGGTTCAACTGGGACACATCATTAAATGGACACATAATTTAATACCTAATAATTGGTAGTAATATTATCTATAATTTAATAATATACAGACATCTCTCTTTTTGTATATATAATATTTATACACAACAATTTCTATCTATTTATATCTTGTTCACTCCTGGGGCTCAGTGGTTGAGTGCTTGCCTAGTAAGCACGAAGCCCTGGTTTTGATTCCTCAGTGCCACATAAACAGAAAACCTGGAAGTTCTGCTGTCTTTTAATCGAGTGCCAGCCTTGAGAACAAATGCATAAGGACAGTGTCAAAGCCCTTACTCAAGCACCAGGACTGCTGCCAAAAAAGTCAGAATGTTCTAACTGCAACTGTAGAAGGACAGGACTTCAAATACCTCATCACAAAGCAAGCTAGGAGTCTGGTGCTGACAGCTGCCACCTAACCTGACTTAGCCAGATGTAAACCCCTGCAACCCAGCTGCAAGGAACCAGACGCTGCTTGCTTACCCCTATCATTGTGGCTGCTTGGGGGCTTTAAAACCCAGTCCTAGCAGGAAGTCTGAGAGACACTTTAAAATGTGGCTTGAAGTGGTACAGCTTTAGTCTTGAGCAAATATTATTAGAACAGTATCCCCATGCTTTGAGTTCAAGCACCCTGGGTAACGCCCCCCCCCAAAAAAAATCCCATTAAACCATTAGATGTGAACTTGTTTGGTTTGTGAAATATTCCTCAAAGAATGGTGATGCTGATGAAAGCACCCTAATCCTAATGACAGCTTATCGAATAGAGCTATGTGCTGAGTCCTTCATAGGGTGCTATCAGCTGAGTCCTGCAAAGAGTAACATGTGGTGTGTCTTTCATGGGGTGCATTCTTTCACCTGGTACTCGAAGACCTCCACAACTCAGATGATTATGCAGACAAGAATATTGAGGCTCAGATATGTCTCCATGGCAGAGACAAAATTATGTATTACTGAAGACTAGTGAGTTGTCTCCTGTGGACAAGTGTTGTGTTTTGATTTTTCTCAGTCATGAACCTTGAACTCGGGGCCTAGGCGCTGACACTTACCTCTTGGTCTCATGGCTAACACTCCATCACGTGGAGCCACTAACCCCCTTGCAGCAGAGTGCCACGGACTAGCAGTTGATAGCTGAAGTCTGTTACCTTGCCTTATAAGAAGCTTAGATCTCTGGATCTGGGTTCCTATCTATCCCAGACACAAAAGGTCCCATGAGACTATTATCTCCAATTCACCACTAAGACACCTGAAGTGGAAGCTGGGTGCTTGTGACTCATGCCTGTCATCCTAGCTACTCAGGAGGATGAGATCTGAGGATCATGGTTCAAAGCTAACCTGAGCAGGAAAGACCTTGAGACACATAGCTCCAATGAACCACCAGAAAACCTGAAGTAGTTCTGTGGCTCAAGTGGTAGAGCACAAAACTTGAGCTGAAGAGCTCAGGGACAGCACCAGGCCCAGACTTTAACTCCTAAAACCTACAACAACAACAATAAAAAACAGAAACAAACAAACAAACCTGAATTAGTGGGCTGGGAATGTGCCTTAGAGGTAGAGTACTTTGCATATTTGAAACCCTGGGCTTGAGTTCTAAGGACCACTTCACTAGAAAAAAGCCTGAAGTGGCTCTGTGGCTCAAGTGGGAGAGGGCTATCCTTGTATAAGAGAAACTAGGTACAGTGCTCAGGTCCTGAGTTCGCGCTCCAGGACTGATGTATGCACACATGTGCATGTGCATGCATGTGTGCGAGCGCGCATACACACACACACACACACACACACACACACACACACAGACCAGAAGTGAAGCTGTACATGAATGTGTGTGTGCTAGAGAAAAACAGAAACATGAAGATGCTTCTAGTGTGTTTTAGATACTTAAGGTTGGAGACACAAAGCACTCATAATTATTAGGTCATTTTTATAGACAAAAGGAGCAATGCAGAGAGTATGAGGATTGCTCCAGCTTGCGGTCCTCTCATTCTGACACAGTAAATTCACTACAGCTCAATGCAGTGACAAATCTGGCCTGGCCTGTGGACATTTGCTCCCAAATCCTGTGGCACTCATTTCTCACTTTTGGCTTCAAACCTGTGACTAGAGGAGAAGATGAGGAGAGAAAATCCTCAGAGAAAGCAGCTGCAAAGAACATTGGGGTAGTTTACTTATAAATTCAAACCATTGGAATGACACTGTTAAGAAGTCATATTGTCCAGATTAAAAAATGAAGAAGAAGAGAAAGGCAGGTGCCAGTGGCTGCTGACTGTAATCCCAGCTCCTGAGGAGGCTGAGATGTAGATAATCTTAGTTTCAATCCAGCCAGCATAGGAAAGTCCCGGACATTGTTATTTCTGAGAGATCACAGAAAAACCTAGAATTAAGGCTGGAACTCAAGGTTAATGCAATACCCTTGAGTAAAAGGAGCTCGGGGAGTATGCCTAGGCTCACAGTTCAACCCCAGGACCTGCAGCAATGATGGACCTATGATGCCTCTCCCATTTTTCTAGAAGCTTGGGAAATCCAAGCATATGTCTGGTATCACAATGCTTCCTGTCATATGAGTCTGGTGAAACTCATCAGGTTTTGAAATGTTTCACTTCTCTTAGTTGGGCCCTGGGTGGCTAGGTTTTGGGGTTGAACGCAGGGCCTAGGTGCTGACCATGAGCTCAGAGCAGAAGCGTGCGTGCACACACACACACACACACATACACACATACACACAGATCAAAAATGAAGCTGTGGCACAAAATGGTAAAGCTCTGAGCTTCTGCTCTGAGCTCATGGTCTCAAGATGTAGACTAAGGATTTGTGTGGAGCACCTCCTTGGCGAATCCTTGAGGAAAGCCGCTTGAAGCCTCCTCAGGAGATTGCTGTTCAAGCCAGCCCAAGCAGGAAAGTCTTTGAGACTCTTATCTCCAAAAACCAACAGAAAATCAGAAGTGGAGCACTGGCCCAGAGGGTAGCTCCAGCTTTGAGAGAGAAAGCCCAGCAGGAAAAACAGGCCAGACCAGGCAAGAAAGTTTGGAAGGTGCTTATGTCCAATTAATGACCAGATGTCTTGAAGTGGAGCTGTGGGGGTGGTAGAGCCTCACCCTTGAGCAAAACAGCTGAGGAACGCATCGGGCTTTGAGTTTAAGCCCTGGGATGGCCACAAAATAAACTTAAAAAGAGAATACCAAATTATGTATCAGTGCCCTACCTATTTATGTGTGTATATTACCACCGTGAGTGCAAACAGACGATATTCAATGCTTCTGTGTTATTTCCTGATTTATTTTTAGATATACTCATTGCACATACTGCATCATTCTCTTCATTTCAAGCACATGGCTTTACTCTTCCAGGGTTCCAGGCCTGTTTCTTTATATGATGCACACTTAAGCTCTCAGCAGCCTTTATTTACATTTTATTATGAGGCCAAGGCAGGGACAGTCACAAATCATGCAGGGGAAGAAAAGGTTAGGGTTCATAGAAATAACCAATATTTAGAAAATTTAACTTGGGGACATAAAATTGGAGCATACTTATGTAAAAACTACCATGAAGAAAAAGATGAGGGGGCTGGGAATGTGGATTAGTGAGAGAGTGCTTGCCTAGCATGCAAGAAGACCTGGGTTCAATTCCTCAGTAGCACACAGAAAATAAGCCAGAATTGGTGCTTTGTCTCAAGTAGCAGAGAGCTAGAGACAGTGCCCAGGCCTTGAATTCACCCCAAGAACTGGTAAGAGAACACTAGCTACTTAGGTAGGTAGGAAGGTAGGTAGGTAGGTAGGTGGATAGATAGATCTTGGACGTCAGGAGGAAAGAAGGGAATACTTCCCAGTGTGAGGCCTTCTGCAGGGTGCCAGGCCACCACATTGTCTTCACACAACTACAGAGCAGGAAGACTGTATCTGTCCCACTTCTCAGGCAGCCAAAGGCCCCAGAGCCAAGAGGGCAGAGCCAAGTTCTAACTCAGGTGCTTGGAGACAGAAGAGAAAGGGCTCTGCTTCTCCTTGGACTGGGAATTTGCATTAATGATATGCAGAATGAAGGAAGGAGAATGGACTGGCAGAGGTAGAAGAACGGTCTTTTAAATCTGACAGATGGAGAGTCAAAACCCCATTCCTTAAGACAGAGAGCAGGGTTTTTCTTCTCTGTTCCTCCACTCTCCCCCACTAAACTGTCTCTCTATTGTTAACCTAAAGATAGCCTGAGGCTCCCTTCACCTGAGGGAGAAGGTTAATCAGTCATTGTTTGAAGAGGCTGAGAAAAGCCTGATCCTGATGTAACTCTAACAAATGTTTCATGGATCCCCCCCATTGCTAGCTGTGCCTGGAATGCATGAAGTGCTTTTGCAGCTGACTTCCCTGTTGATTATGTACATTCTGCCTCCTAATCCTGCAGGCCTAGGTCTCTTCACCTAGCATGTCTTTTGAAAGTGTTTTCTGTCTTTCAAATACAGTGTTACACTGGAGTTCTTCCTGCTAACACGGCTAGGGCTTGGATCCTGAAAACTTCATTTGAACCCAGGATGGGTAAAAAATGTTTCTTTTCTGCTTCTATAGCTCAAGAATTCTAAGAACATTTAGAGTGCAAGTAACTTCTCATCACCAAGAGAAACACAGGAAGCTCTTGAACATCTGACATTTCAGAATTGGAAGTCAGAGTGTCCTAGACTTTCCTGCTCTGGCTGGCTTCACCCTGTGATCCTCAGATCTCAGCCTCCTGAGCTAGGTGACGCGTGTGAGCCACTGCTGTTCTGCTGGGTTTAGAAGTGTAATGACATCGACAATACAAGTCAACTGTTCATCACAAAGTGCTTGGGGAGCATATTAAGTCTTTCAACATTGGACCTTTCAGAACCCCGTAGGACACAGGTTATAATGCTAGAGTCTGAGAGAGGCTGGGCATATGGATCTACTACACTTGAACCTTGAGCTCTGACTTCAATTCTGGTCTACATCAGCGTTCATTTCCCAGAGAATGTTCTCCTAATTAGCAAATAGGAAAAGTACTTTGATTAACCCTTACTTTTTTCGAGTTGTGTGAATTGAATCATGTCTAGACACTTTTCCTGAGCAAGGCAAACACTGTACCACTTGATCCACCACGCCACGTGGGCTTTTGTTGGTTCAATGGAGATAACAGTCTAACAGGTTTTCCTTGTCTAGGCTGACTTTGAACAGTGGTCTTCAGATCTCAGCCTCCAGAGGAGCTAGGGTTCCAAGTGTGAGCCACTGGCATCTGGCCTATTGTTTTTGACAGTATTGGGGCTTCTTTTTCTCAAGGCTAGTGGTCTACCACTTGAGCCACTCCACAGCTTCTGGCTCTTTCTGAGTATGTGGCACTGAGGATTCAAACCCTGGCATTCATGCAAGCTGAGTGAGCTCTTTACCACTAAGCCACATTTCTTGCCCCACCCTTACAATTTTATCCCTCAACTTGCCTATCCTCAAGAAAATGTTTCTGACTATAAATCATCTAAAGAGATCACTATAGTAAGGTGTCCAAAAGTAAAACACAGCTCATACTTGAGTGAGACTCTAAACTGAAGACTGTGACAAATGTCTCCATTTAATTATGTATCATGTTTCAACACTTAATAAAATATTAATGAAAAATGAGTTAATGTCCTAAATTATTGTGTATAATTTTATAATGTATGTTCAAAATGTAATAAATATTTTGTGTATAATAAAACAATAAATTAATGACTCAAAAATAAAATACAAAATCAATAGTAATCATAATATGTAGTAAACATACATATGTAAGTATATATCATATATTACACATGTATAGAAATAGTTTTTCCATTGCAGGGCCTTCATTCGGGCCCTGGGAACTCTAGCCTGAATTTCTTTTCCTCAAGGACAGTGAGATTCGCCTTCACTCATGGTGCAAAAGAGTTACCTGGACAGTGAGATCAAATCCCAGCAATGGCAGAAATACTGGCCCCAGTTCCAAGACTGAGACTTAATTTTTTTTAAAGGAAGCAGGTATGTTTATTCAGTTTCATACTGAACATTAAACAAAAATACAGTGGAGAATTTTGTACAGCTATTCAGACATCCTTCCTTTACCCCTAAAGTGCTTCTCTGAGAACTACATTGTTTCTTTTTTTGTACGTTTTTATTGTAAATATGTTGTACAGAGGGGTTACAGTTACATGAGCAAGGTAATGAGTACATTTCCTCTTGAGCATTGTTGCCTCCTCATCTGTATTCTTCCTACCATACCTTCTCTCCCATCTCCACAACTACACCCCCTGCCCTGGTCAGTGACTTATTTTTTTTTATTTTTGGCTTGGCACAGGGTTTGAATTTAAGTAGTGACAACTCTGCATCTTCCCACAAATTGCTACACATTTACCAAGACCCTGAGTTCAAATCCCAGGCTAGGAAAGAAAACTGGCAGAAATTCCAAACAAGTGAGCTTTATTTTTTAAATTAATTAATTAATTTTTATTTGTTCTTTTTTTTGGCCAACCATGGGTCTTGAACTCATGTCGTGGCAACTCTGCCTTAGCTTCGAT
>NW_027204587.1:0-24549 GCF_024711535.1 Dipodomys merriami
CAACTTATTAAGAGGGTTGATTCTTTGAAGATTTGTTTTTAGGGGGGGAGTTAACATTTGGGGCTCTAAATATATTTGAGATGTAAGGCCATTGCCTATTGCAGAGCAAGTAACGAACTTCTCCCAATCTGTGGGCTTTCTATTTATCTTTCTATCTAAATCTTCTTAGATTTGGTGTCTGTCAAGTCTGTTAATTTATTGAAACAACCAATTCTGTTTTGTTGATCTTTTTATGTTTTAGTTCATCTTTATTTAGTTATTTCTGATTTTTTTATTTGTTTCTGTCTTATGCTTTGGGTTTGGGCTTGTTCCTGTTTTCAAGAATTTTGAGTTATATAATTAAAATACAGACTTCAGATTTCCCCAATTGCTTGATGTAGGCATTTAGAGCTATAAATTTTCCTCTAAGTACTGCACTTACTGTTTTGAAGAGTTGGTATTTTGTGTGTTCAATTTGTTAATTTTCAGAAACTTTCAGATTTTCATTCTAATGTATTCAGTGCCTCACTGGTCATTCAGCAATGTGTTGTTCACTCTTCATGGGTTAGGGTTTTTTTTTTTTTTTTTGCTTTAGCTTTTTAATTCTAAGTTTATTCTGTTGTGGTCTGACAAGATATGGGAATTCAAATAATTTTTCTTTCAATTCGGATAGAATTTCTATGTGACATAGGATATGTTGTATTTTGGAGATTCTTCCATGAGCTGCTGGGAAGAATTTGTATACTCATGCTGAATGTATATTCTGTCTATGTCTGTTAAGGAGAAGCGTTCAATGTAGTTATTTAGGTCTTCAGTTTCTTGATTGTGTTTTTCCTGGATAACTTATCCATGCATTTCAATGATGTGTTGCGATGTGTTTTTAGGTTAAGTAGTATTTGGTTGATGAAATGGGGTGCTCCAGGATTCAGGACATTGATACTTAGACATGATATACCCACCTAATGGAGATGTGTCTTTATCAATATATAATGTCTCTTCCTAGTAATTTTATTTTGAATTCTATTTCATCTTATGTTTGTACTATGGCCTGTTTATGGTGTTCATTTGCTTGAAAATTTTCCTTCCAGCCTTTCAGTTTGAGTAAGTGTTTGTTTTTGTCAATAAAATGTGTCTCTTGTAGATACTACATGCATGCGTCTTGTTTTATTATACTACTATTTAATCTGTTTATTATTTCGAAAGTTAATTCCATTTATATTGAGAGTTAAGACTGTGAAATATCTCATAAGTCCTGCCATGTTATTCACCTGTTCTTAGCCTCTGTGTCTAATCTACTCTTAATACACTTACCTTGTTCACTGGTAGGGAGCATTTTATATAACCATTTTCTGTTCTTTATGATCTTCTCTATGTAGGATATATTTGATTAACTTCTATCCTGCTGATTGGTGGAGATACATTGTTTAAAGTTTTCTTTGTCATGAAATATTTTTATATATCCTTTTAATGTAAAGGAGAGTTTGGTTTGGGACCATATTCACGGTTGGTATTGTTTGCCTTTAATATTTGTCATATATCATGCAAGGCTCCCCTTTTTACCATATCAGCTAAGAAATTTGTATTTATTCTGACTGTATATCCTTTATAAATAATCAGTCTTTTCTCCTGACAGATTTAAGAGTCCATTCATTGATGTCTAATGATCCTCTAATGGATTATGATGTGATGGTGGTTTGTTCTGTTCTGGTACACTCTGGTGTTCTAAAGGCTTCTCTTATCTGAATGAGCCTATCTCTTTGATTTCTCTGTCTTACAATTGGTTATTGTTTTAGGGCTTCTATCTCTTTATTAAAGCTTTATTTTGGTCTTGTATGGATTTTCTTTACAACTTTTTATTGGGTGGGGACTTGGGAGGTATGTGTTTTAGCGATGTCTTCTCTCATATCTTTTAACTAGGCATCCATTTTTCCCTTGGACTCTCTTGCCTTCTCAGAATTTATTTTTCTTTGTGTTTGGAGTCTCCATGAATTATTTTGCTGATCTTTGCTTGGTCTCATCTTGTTCACAAATTTCCTTGTAGAGGTTTTGTATCTTTTCATTAATCACAATTTCCAGCAGTATTTTTAATGTATTTTGAAAACTATCTTCTAGGTAATTGATTGTTCTAATGCCTGTTTATTTACTGTGTGAATTTTGTTACCTTGGCATGACTTTTGTCATATTTTTCTGATTTGTTCTGTCCATTTGAAGTATTTCTTGGCTTCAATTTAGGGGATCTATGATCTTAATAGGTGACTATCTATGTTCTTGGTTGATATGCCAAGTGTTGCTTTGTTCTTCTGTTGTGATTTGCTTTTCTGGAATTAGGTTTTTGTCTAGACCATTAAGTGTAGGAGAAGAGATCAGTCCTGAGAGAGTTGTCAAATGAATACTAATGCTTCCAACGAAAGTTCCGACTATCCATTGGTAAGGTGAATTATGTGTGTTTATATGTGAGTGTCTCTGTTCATGAATTTTTTTCTCACGTGGCCCTTTCAGTTCCACACTGCAGTTGTGTTTTTGAATATGTTGGTCAATACAGTCACAGCAGTCACCTTCCTGGCTGGGTAACTTTTCATAGATTTCTGTTTTCTTGTGAAGACAGTATAAAATATTCTTTTGAATTGTGTATCTATATATAATTATACCTAACTTAGTGTGACACTCTAGAAATGGAGTACCTTCTAGGATTCTAAATCTCTGTTTCATTAGAGAAATCTAGGGTAATTTTCTGTTGTTATTCTGCCACTGTTTATCCTCTTCCTCTGGTTTATTTATGATATTGTGGATTTTTGTGACATAATTTAGGATTTGTGATGGTTGTATCAAGTTATTTTTGTTTTTCTGTTTGTGTTACTTTGAAATAGTGATTTCAGGCTTCTATGAAGAGACAGTAATAATATGAAATGTGAAGGGCTTAAAGCTTAAAGAGGCACAATGAAGGCCTAAGTAACTTCATTACAGGCTAGCAAACATCTTGTGAGGTATGAATTATAAAAATAACCATGGGTTGGACCCAGAAATGACACAAAAAGGAAATCAATTCCTGGACAACTGAGACATAAACAATCCTTGGTAAAGTCACAGAAATTTTCTCCAAATGCATTTACCAAACATTGGTTAGCCATGCAGGACACGGTGACCCAGTGGCCAGACACTTCCTGTCAATCCCACCTCAATAATATTAGCCAATCACATATGTATAACTTAGTTTGCTTAAAATGTTAATCAACCAAGTAATTGCTCATGTAAATCTTCCTCAAAGTAGTTTGTTCAATACTCTAAAAACTGTGCTGATTCTATGTTTTGGGTCTCTTAGTGTCATGGGTTACCGATTGCACAGAGTACCAGCCTGGAGCTTGCAAATAAAAGACTCCTTTGTTATTTGCATTGGTCGAGGTCTCTGGTGGTCTTCGGGTGGTCTTGAGTATAGGTAAGACAAATGTAAGTTATTACATTGAAAGAAAGAGAGCAGATATTTTAACCTATTTGCTACAAGTAAATTAATATTAAACAAAGCTAATTAACTCTTATTTACTCTTCAGAGGTTGAGTATAGTACTCTTGGATAACTTGGAGGAAAAGACTGTAGACTGATTACAATTGATGCCTTTCACAGAAATTACTGGCTAAACATTCTTCTTCAGAAAGGCAAATGCTCCATTTTTTTCATATTAGTATCATAAAATCATAACATCTGCATGTTGATTTATTTTCCTCTGCTATTTTCAATACCATTCTTCATCCATTAGGTATCTAGGACTTGGTATGACCCGTTCCTTAAAATACCTATATTGCTTATATTGTGATATAAATCTCAGTAATATTAATATGAATTTATCTCTGAGTCTCATCTTGAGCTACATTCATATGTAATTTATGCAGTTTCAAGCAAGAAACCTATTTTACTCTTTTCTGTTCTTTAAACAATAAATCTATTATCTTTAGAAATATATTCTAAAGAAAATATGTTCTTTTATATTGTTCCAGTAAACATCATTTATTTCTAGTACTTTTACTGAAATAAATATAAAGTATGTCACATGGAGACAACCCCCCCTTATCACTTTAAAGTATATCCTTGGGGACTATTTTATATATAAAAATAACTAAGTGCAATGCACATGTTTATACATGAATCATCTAATGGTTAAGTCAATTAGACACAAGAACTATCATACCACATCAAGTCTCAATTTACTTAAAGGCACATTGTTCATGAATATCACTCATTTTTAGAAAATGACTAGTCACAACAAAGTTTATATTTCAAATTTAAAAAATAAAAATTACACCCAGATTTGATGTGAATATCCTGTTTCCAGGAATACATTTATTCAGCAAACAGGGAAACAAAAATATAAGGGTTTGTCATATAGAAAGAAAGATGTAAAGCATAATGTCTTTCCTTAAGATGATACATACATGAAAATCATGTCATTTATTCAAAGATACTATAGAAATTCATGAGCAGATTTGTGATAAGAAATGATAAGTAAGCAAAGTAACTGGAAACCTGTATTTGTAAATAGTGCTTTCAATATATGATGACGTTTTCAATAAATAAGCCTATAGATGATGATTTTGTATCTGTAACACACATCCAGTATTTTAGACATACTCCCATTGTCTTCCCTAAGTTCTTGATCAATATTATTCTACTTTCATGATGTCAATTGCTACTAAAGTAAAAAGGTGGGTGTTCTCTTGGTTTCCACATCCAATAAATTTTAGTATTTTGCAACGGTGTCTAAAGTCATGGAGTTTGACTTGGATGTGAAGTTTGAGGATACTGTATTCAGGGTATTAATTGGCCTGTAGCAGCCAGGAACTTATTGTGAATACACAGACACACGGGATACTAAGAATTAGGGACTTGATCTCGGGGAAAGATAAAGGTCCAGGCAAGATCTTGAAGCTGAGATAAAGCAATGCAGCAAACATCAATCAACTATCATTACAAGGGAATGGAACTTATCTCTGATGTGTCTGGTTGGCAGTTGTGTGTGTGCGTGTTGTGTGTGTGTGTGTGTGTGTGTGTGTGTGTGTGTGTGTGTGTATGTGTGTGTGTGTAGAGAATTTTAGTGTGGCTTCTATATTTACAGTCCGTAGAGCATTACTTGCTAAGGAGAAGGTGCCTTTACCAGAGCTCCGATACCACTGTCATCACTTTTTACTGCAAAAAAACCACTTGCTTAATCTCTAATTAAAAAGGGAAAAATAAACTAACATCTTAGATGATTGTTTTGAAAATTAATTGGCAAATTGAAGGCCAAAGGGAGAAATTGGAGATTAATATAATCTTTTTCCTCTCTTCTGATTATTAAACCACAATAGCTGTGATTTTCAGGAATCTCCTGTAATGTACTTACTGCTGAATTATTAGTATGTTTAATAATATGAAACACATGATAGAGAAATAGATCAGCCAGCAAGCACAAAAAACTAGAGATAAGATCGAGCTTTTGAGCAGGGTTGCCACATCTTTTAGGAATGCAGTTCCTTCATATGAATTTCAAATTTCATGGCTTTCCCTGTGTGAATAAATGGCAAGAAAGTACTATAGAAACAAAATTCCTGTTCAGCCAAGTAGAAAGTGCTTATGTTCCCATCCTCATGTGGCAAATTTCAATTCCATAAAGAGCCTTTGTTAGAATGCTTTCATTTAATATACTTTAGCACATCATTCTTCCCTGTTGGAGACAGGAAAAAAAGATAATTTTGTTTGAATATTATCTTATGTAAGTTAGTGTGTACCGGCATGATTTGTATAATTACAGAAGTTTGTAATAAATATAAGTAGGGATCATGTCACAACTATAAAATATAATTAAAATCACATAAGACTAGAAGTCACAGAATTTTGTGCATGAAAAAAATACATTAGATTAGTTGCAGAATTTCTATTTTGAGACAGACTTTATATTAAAATATAAAGCACTTTACTAAGGGTTGAAACATTTTATTGAAAAATATATATTTCTTAGAGATATTTTGCTTCATATTTTAAGAAGAAAAATCGTCTCAAAGTAATTATTTTTTAAATTTTTTTCCCGTTTCCATGTGATTAACCTCCAAATTAGAAATCCAGATATTTAATTCAAATTAGCCAAAAATATTTATTGAGTATAAGAACCTTCTGCTCTCTATATTCTTCACACTAACTTTACCAAATATGATGAGTCTGAAATAATCAGTCTCTTTGTGACCTGTGTTGATATTATTTACAATGTAAGCAAAATGATTAAAAAGTAGTATTTAGTTTAGCTTGATTGCTCTGAAGAGACAACAAATGATATAATCAAAGGCTAAAACTGAGTAGATTTAAAATTTAGAATTCAGGAAATGTTTTTGACCACACTGGTTACTAACCATTATTTAATCTTAACTGGAACATTGAGAATAACCATAAGCCTAAGTGTAAGTAGATTCTAAAATTAATAGCAATACTCTAGTTCACATTCATTCTAATTCTTACCTGGCTTAATATGAAATTTACTATCAGGGGCTGGGAATGTGGCTCAGTGGTAGAGCGCTTGCCTTGCATGCTCGAGGCCCTGGGTTCGATTCCTCAGCACTACATAAGTAAAAAGAAAAAAGCCGGAAGTGGTGCTGTGGCTCAAGTGATAGAGTGCTAGCCTTGAGCTGAAGAGCTGAGGGACAGCACCCAGGCCCAGAGTTCAGGCCCCATGACCGGACCCAAAAAAAAAAAAAAGAAATTTACCTTCAATTTGACCCTCATTTTTTCTCTTACATTCTAACCCTAACCATGGCTAGAATCCTAACCATAACCTTGACACTAATGGTATCTCAAATCTAAAATTTATGAAAAACGCTTGTTTGTGTCATTCTAACTGAAATTCCACTTGTAATTCTTAAAATAAATTGCAGGTTTTCCTAAACCCTATAGATTTTCTCATTCTTAACTTTGAACCTATCTTGTTCCATAAGAGGAATCATTATACCCATTGATCTCAAATCCTAATATTATGAAATACATTGTACTTCCATTATCCCAGCTATTCCTGAATTCCTAGAACCTAAAATAAGTTCAAATTTACTTAACATTTAACCCATTCCTTTTTTTTCTTTTTGTTGGGCGTGCAGATTGGTCTCTGGGCCTGGGCAGGATCCCTGAGCACTAGGCATGGGCAAGATCCCGAGTTCTTTAGCTCAAGGTGTGCACTTTACCACTTGAGCCACAGCACCACTTTCAGGTTTTCTGGTGGTTAATTGGACATAAGAGTCTCACAGACTTTCCTGCCAGGGCTGGCTTTGAACTGCATTCCTCAGAAATCAGATTCCTGAGCAGCTGTGATAATAGGTGCAAGCCACCAGTTTAACCAAGTTCTTTACTCTTTCCTCAACCCCCTTTAACCAGAAACCTAATCTTAATCACAATCTAAATTAACACCAAATGGTTAATGTAAGGAAAATTGTCTGGATTCTATTCAATCACACATTTTATTGCTTCTGCTTCTTAGTGAAAAACTAAATTTTACCCTAATCCTATCCTTCGCTAACCCTAACAAGAACTAAAACAGCAATTCACAATTTAAACCAAATAATATCTGAATGTTAAAAGTAACACAGACGTTGGTTTTCATTCATTCTAACTTTGATATCATTCATTCTTCTTAAAACATATTGCAGTTTTACACAATATCTTACATCTTTTTCTCATCCAAACCCCAGCTCTACCTGGAACACCTTGTTGAATCCTAAACCTACAGATAACTGAATCAAAATGTTAATAGCAAGCCTCTATTTCACATTTATCCCAACTCTTGCTAGGTATGTAGGTCTAAATTTTACTTGCATTTTGAACCTAAAGTTTTTAAAGTGTTTTCCTATTTCCTGTCAGGTTTTATTTTGCATTTTTTAAAATTTTAGTTATTGTAAAATAGGCTGACAGAGGGATTATGGTTATATGTGTAAAGTAATGAGTACACTTCTTGATGAACATTGTTACCCTCTTCTTTGTTGTTCTCCCACTATAACTTCCCTCTCCCACCTCTCTCACTCCTCTTTCCCAATGGTGTAAAGTTCATTTTCAATATAGTGTGTTGTGAGTATCATTGTTGCAATGGGTCATCTTGTGTTGAACCTAAATTTTCTTTTTCTCTAACCCTAATTCTAATTCTGTCTGGGATCCTAACCCTAACCATAATAATAACAATGGCCCAATTCAAAAGATAAGAAAAAATATTAAAGTTTTTATTCATCCTGTTGATTCACTGTACATATTGAATTAAGCTGCAGTTCACCTTAAATCTTCCAAATTAGATTATATGTGCGTATTTAAAGATGTTATTTTATGTGAAAAACAGAAATCTTTGGAGGAAGGAGTAATGAAAAGGAAATAGAGGGAGTATAATCAAATGCTTTAAATATATTTTGGAAAGAGCCTAAGGAAACTGTCACTTCTGATAATTAATAACCATTAACAAAATAACTAAAAATAAATAAATAAATAACACACTGCCATCTAGTGTTCTTTAAGAGAGCCATAATATGTCTTGTGAATAAAATATTTGTGTTAAATAAACTTTGTTCATGCATAATTCATATTGCCATTGGCCAATTATTTAACTTAATCAATAAATATATATCAAATAAAATTCCATGATAAAAAATATAAATCAGTTAGTCATTGTTTGATAAAATGTAGTCATGTGCTACTGAGAAAGACGTGTATTCTTATGCTGCTGAGTGAAATATTTGGTAGATGTCTCTTAAATCTAGTTGATCTATGCAGCTGTTTAGATCTGCGGTTTCTCTGTTGAGTTTTTGCCGAGTTGATCTATCTAGTGGGGAGAGTGGTGTGTTAAAATCCCCAACAATTAATGTCTTTGGATCTATGTGGGATTTGAGGGAAAGTAGTGTTTCTTTGATAAATTTGGGTGCTCCATTGTTTGGCGAATAGATATTTAGAATTGTAATATCCTCCTGAAGGAGAGATCCCTTAATTAGTATGTAGCGTTATCTCTTCTAACCAATTTCTATTTGAAGTCTATTTTATCTGATATTAGGATTGCAACTCCCGTCTGTTTTGGGGGGCCGTTTGCTTGGTAGATTTTGCTCCAGCCTTTAACATCGAAAATGTGTTTGTTTTTACAGGCAAGATGTGACTCCCGAAGGCAGCAGATAGAAGGATCTTGTTTTATAATCCAACTAGACAGTCTATGCCGCTTAATTGGAGAGTTCAGTCCGTTAATGATAAGAGATAGGACTGAGAGGTATTTGAGAGTTCCTGCCATTTTATCCACCTTCTTGGGGGCTGCAAAAACTGGGTTCTTCCTATGGTTCTTGGATTCTCAGTTTGGGTGCAGTTTCTTGGCCTTTATTGTGGTCTTGTTGACTTTCTCTTTATAGGGCATCTTTAAGAATCTTTTGTAGGGCTGGCTTGGTGGAGATGTACTGTTTCAATTTTTCTTTGCTATGGAAGGTTTTTATTTGGCCTTCAGTTATGAAGGAGAGTTTAGCTGGGTACAGTATTCTTGGTTGATAGTTGTTTGATTTTTACAGCTTGGCATACATCATTCCAGGCTCTTCTTGCTTTGATTGTCTCTGCTGAGAAATCTGAGGTGATTCTAATTGGTTTCGCTTTATAGATGATTAATCTTTTCTCCTTGACAGCTTTAAGGATCTTTTCCTTGGTCTGAGTTGATCCTGTGTGGATTATAATGTGATGGTCGGATGTCCTATTATGATCTAGTTTATTTGGGGTTCTAAAAGCTTTTTGTATCTGAATAGGCTTATCTTTTTGCATGTTTGAGAAGTTCTCTGTTAGGATCCTGTTAAAAAAATTTCCTAGACCATTACCTTCTGTTTCTAGGTGCACCTCTACACCCATTCTCCTTAGATTAAGCCTTCTGATGGTGTCTTCCAGGTGTTGGATAGACCTATCATATTTCTTGGACTTGTCTTGGATGCTTGTATGGTCTTTCTCTATAATATCTAGGCTGTCTTCAATCCCCGAGATTTGGTCTTCTGCATGGTCTACCCTGCTGTCAAGAATTTCTACTTTGGTTTTTATTTCTTTTCCTTCTAATTGGTCAGCTAAGAAAAGTCCAGGACCAGATGGTTTGACAGCAGAATTCTTCAAGCCATCAAAGCAGAACTCACACCAATACTCCTCCACCTCTTCAATGAAATTGAAAGAGTAAATCACTACTGAACACATTCTATGAAACCATCATAACCCTCATCCCAAACATTTTCATATGGACTTCACCTCAGTCTACAACATTCCTTCATTATTCTGTCCCTGATGTTTTTATACTGTCAAGACATAATAAAACCAGTTTGATTTACAGCATGAGAAGTTATCCACCTGGCTGACTTTGAAGCAGAGCATGGTCAATAGAGAAGATGCCTTCTGGTTTCTCATTACATGTAATGGCTTTTGTAATGATTGCATTCTATTTAGTATTTTAAAAAAACTGCTGGCTAGTTTGTGACCATTTGGGTAAATGCCCCAAAGTGGTATTGTTGGATCATAGAGGAGCTCTATGTGGAGTCTTTGGAGGAAACTCCATACTAATTTCTAAAGCTGTTGAACAAGTTTACACTCCCAACAATAATGCTTTAAGGTTCCATTCTGTCCACATCACCACCAGCATCTGTTGTTTTTAGAGTTCATGATTATAGCCACTCTAACTGGGGTGATGTGGCATCTCAATGTTGTTTTGATTTGCATTTCTTTTATGGCTAGAGAGGTTGAGCATTTCTTCATGTGTCTATTGGCCATACTGTTTTCCTCTTCAGAAAAGTTTCTCTTTAAGTCTTTAGCACACTTATTTATTGGGCAGTTGTTTCTTTGAGGATTTGTTGTTGGGGGATTTAGTTTTTTGGTTCCAGGTATATTTTAGATATGAGACCCTTGTCAATTACCAGCACAACTATGTTTATTGAAGCATTATTTATCATGGCTAAAATATGAAACAAACCCAGATGTCCCTCACTAGATGAAAGGATGAAGAAAATGTGATATATATATATATATATACACACAATGGAATTCTATGCCTCCATCAGAAAGAATAACAATGCCCCATTTGTTAGGAAATGGAAAGACTTACAAAAAATATATTAAGCCAGGCCCAAAAAAACATAGGTAATAGGTCCCATGGTTTCCCTTATTTGCAAAAACTAGTATATGTCTGAGACAAGCAGAAAAGGGCAGATAAGTTGATGTTAGATGAAATGAACCCCAAGATAAGGATTCAATTGTTTTTTTTCTTTATTGCAATTGTTTCAAACATTTACCAGATGATTTCTTTGTTGATTTGTATGTCCATCCCCCATGGTATAACCCATGCTTTCACTGTATTTGTTGTTGGTATAACTTGTGGAGGGGAAGGGAAAAAAACAAATCATTTAAATAGGGATGCAGGTGGACTCATTGTAATAATGAGATGTACAAATCCTTATTTCGAAAAATGAACTTTACAACCTTGGTGGGATGGGGAGTGTGGGGGGAGATGCGAAGGGATGGGAACAAGAAGCAAAGGAGGCAACAATGCTTGATAAAAAATATACTCATTATCTTGCCCATGTAATTGTAATTGTTATTCCTAGAAATTTATGCTAAGTATTTCACAAGTTTTTTTTCTCTTAATTCTTAAGAAAACATTTGCTATAATTCTAATATTATTACCATTTTAGTGTTAGGAAATATTGTAATTAAAGGCACTAAGTTCATGGCCCAAAGACACACAGTGGGGAAGGAAATGATTCAAAATTTCAAAAAGTAAACAATAAAAAAGTAGGTAAAATCCTCTCCATTCCCTTACTCTCTCAACTCAATATTCATGCTGTCCAAGAAATAATAGCATAGCAATTATTGCCCACGTTAATTGTTTTTTTTTGTTAAAAAATATATATTTATTTCAGTTTTTAGATGCTTCAGATGTTACAGGCCATCATGATTTAAATATGAGGGAAAAACATTTTAGAAAGGATAAGAACCTTTTGTTTAAAGACTGAAATATAAATTGTTCATTCACTTTTAAGAAACAAAGTTCACAATAACCTATTAAAAAAAAACAATCATTTTCCCCCTTAACTTAATGGAGATTTCTCTCTAGTGAAGCTTTTTGTAAGAAGATAAAATTTTTCATTTTCTTGAGACTGAATTGATGAAAGGGCATATGGTGTCCCCAAAAATGTCTGATGAGTAAGAACATTAAAATGACTAAACTGATGGGACACATTTAATTCATTATGATAAACCCAAGAATGGCTATATGAATCTTGTTCTGAATTGCTGTCCTCTCCTTCAGAGCCCACGGTAATTGTTTTCTGTCACATTTTGTCTTCAACACAGTGTTGGTAACATTGGGTTATCATGCTCAGAGCTGAGCTCATAAATTGAAGTCTAAAGAGAGACAAATTTCTTCTGTTCCACAGTTCCTGTATACATTTTAAAAAGTACTAAAGGGCTGGGAAGGTGGCTCAGTGGTAGAGCGACTGCCTTGCATGCATGAGGCCCTGGGTTCGATTCCTCAGCACCACATAAGCAAAAAAGAAAAAAGGCGGAAGTGGCGCTGTGTCTCAAGTGGTAGAGCACTAGCCTTGAGCTGAAGAGCTGAGGGACAGTGCCCAGGCCCAGAGTTCAGGCCCCATGACTGGACCCCCCCCCAAAAAAAAGTACTAAAACTAGCTGGTAGCTGGTGGCTCACACTTACAATCCTGGCTACAGAGGAAGCTGAGATCTGAGGAATGCGCTACAAAGCAAGCCCAGGCTGGAAAATCTGTGAGACTCTTATCTACAATAAACTACCAGGAAAGCAGAAGTGGCACTGTGGCTCAAGGGGTAGAGCACTAACCTTTAGCTGAAAGGCCCAGGGAGAGTGCCCAAGTCCAGAGTTCATGCCGCATGACCAAATTTTAAAAAAAAAGATTAAAACTTTTAAATACCATCACTTACTGTCTTTTAAGAATCCAAAAATGAAATAAATTCACATATAATCACTCCAAAATGCTTTAAAAGTGGGAGATGATAAACAAGCCTCCATGAAGTAAATTTTCTTCTATTTTTTAAATTATTCTGAAAGCCTTGTGCTGGTTGGTCACACCTGTAATCCTGTCTACTCGGGTATCTGCTCAGGAACTTGAGATCTGTGGATAACCGTTCGAAGCCAATCAGGACAAAAAATATTCATGAGATTATTTAAAAAAAATTACAATGGAATTCTATGCCTCCATCAGAAAGAATGACATTGCCCATTTGTTAGGAAATGGAAAGGCTTGGAAAAAATTATATTAAGTGAAGTAAGCCAGGCCCAAAGAAACATAGGTTCCATGGTTTCCCTTATTTGCAATATCTAGTATATGTATGAGTCAAGCAGCAAAGGTCAGATAATGTGATGTTAGGAAAATGAACCCTTACATATGTATTTAAATGATTTTTTCTTTCATGAATTTTTTTCTAACGCATTTATAAAATTATTTCTTTCTTGCTTTGTATATCCCTCCCCCACAGTATAACCCCTGCTTTCACTATATTTGATGTCGTTATAATTTGTGGAGGAGAAGGGGAAAAACAAGTCATTTAAGGATACAGGTGGACACGTTGCAGAAATGAGAAGTACAAGTTGTCCTGTCAAAAACGAATTTTACAAATTTGGTGTGGGGGGGAGTATGGGGTGGGGGGTGGGGGGAGGCTGGGAAGGGAAGTGAAGGGTAAACAAAGGAGGAGGCTGCAATGCTTGATAAGAAATGTACTCATTATCTTGCCCATGTAATTGTACCCCCTCTGTACAGTATGTTCACAATAAAAATAATGAAAATATTAAAAAAAATTAATGAACTAGCAAAGAGCCAAGAATGGAGATGTAGCTTATATAGTAGCTCATCAATCTAGAGAGGAATGGCCTAGCGGGTCCTTGATACACTGAATTCAAACTCTGAGAACAAAAATGCGCAGGCATGCACACACACACACATACACAAACACACATTTATTCAAAATATCTGCATATCAGTGTTTTGTATTAATTTCTTTGTTAACGATATTATATGGGTAAAATAGGGGAAATATTCTCTTCCATCCCATAACATTTTTATATTTTTTATTGTAAAAGTACTGTACAGAGTGGTTACAGTTACATGAATAGTTCATTTCCTATCAAACATTGTTACCTCCTCCTTTGTTTTCCCCCCGCCATCCCTTCCCTCCCAGCTCCACAAGTACACTCCCCTCCCCCACCCTCCTAAATTGTAAAGTTCGTTTTTCAACATACTGTCTTGTGCGTCACATTGTTGCAATGGGTCATACTGTATCCTTATTTTACTATTTTGTTTTTTCCCTTTCCATCCCCAAATTAGAGAAGTGTATATACAAGATGGAGGTGCACCAACATCAGATACAGTGAAAACAGGGCTTTAACTGTGTGGGATGCACATATAAAAATCACATCATACATTATAAATATATTAGAAACCACAGGAAGGAATACAAAACCACTTGTGTCCTTATCATGGGGTTCATTTACCTTAACATCATCTTATCTATTCATATGCACATGCTTTTGACCTTTTTTTTTTAATTGTGAAAATACCATACAGAGGAGTTACAATTACGTGGAAAATGTAATGAGTACATTTCTTATCAAGCATTGTTGCCTACTCCTTTTTTTCGCCTTACCATACCTTCTTTGCTTATCCCAGATATGCATTAGTTATTGCAAATAAGGGATACCACAGGACCTATGATTCTTTTTTTTTATTGTGAAAATGCCATACAGAGGTGTTACAATTACATGCGTGAGTTATTGAGTACATTTTTTTTATTGTGAGAATACTGACAGAGGAGTTACAATTACATGGGCAAGATAATGAGTACATTTCTTATCAAACATTGTTGCCTCCCCTTTGTTTCCCCTTCCCATCCCTTCCCACACTCCCCCACTTTTCCCACCCTGTCCTCCTCCCCCCAAAGTTGTAAAGTTCATTTTTTGACATAATAACTTGTATATCTCATTGTTGCAATGAGTCCACTTGCTCCTCTTTGTTTCCCCTTCCCATCCCTGCCCATCTCCCACCCCCTACACCCACCAACCCCTCCCCCCCCATCCCCCCCCACTGTCCACATCCCTCAATACCTGGCCAAAATCATTTTTTGACATAACGACTTGTTCATCTCATTGTTGCAATGGGTCCACCTGCATCCCTTTTTCAACGATTTGTGTTTCCCTTCCACTGCACAAAGTATACCAACATCAAATACAGTGAAAACAGGGGCTTTAGCTTGCAGGAGGAACATACAAAGCAACAAAGAATTCATCTTATAAATATCTTAGAAACAATCGCAAGAAATAAAAACTATTTGAATCCTTATCTTGGGGTTCATTTTGCCTAACATCAACTTATATGATGTTTTCTGCTTGTAGCAGACACATACTAGTTATTGCAATTAAGGAATCCATGGGACCTATCTTTCTTTGGGCCTGGCTTACTTCAATTCTTTGAGCCTGGCTTAATTCACTTAATATAAATTTTTCCATGTCTTTCCATTTCCTAACTGGGTGATGTCATTCTTTCTGATGGAGGCATAGAATTCCAGTACACACACACACACACACACACACACACACACACACACACACACACACACACACACACACACACACACACACACACACACATTTTCTTGATCCATTAGTTTACTGTGGGGCCTCGGGTTTGGTTCTGTATCTTAGCTTTGGTAAATAATGCTGCAATGAACATAGTTTTGCTGGTAGTTTTAGTATGGTCTTGTTTGTGATCATTTGGGTGAATGCCAAAATGGGATTGCTGGGACTTAGGGGCGCTCTATTGTAGTCTTTTGAGGAACCGCCATACTACTTTCCAAACTCTTCGAACAAGTTTAAACTCCCAACAACAATGCATTAAGGTTCCCTTCTGTCCACATCCCCTCCAGCATCTGTTCTTTTAAAAATCTAGAATGCTTCACGAAGTTGAGTGTCATCCTCAGTCAGGGGCTATTCTTCTCTTTATTGTTCCAATGTTAGTGTATGTGCTACTGAATTGAGCACAGAACATTTTTTATACATAAAGTGTAATTGATTTTCTTAAACTAGACAATTCCACAAAAATTTAATTCAAAAGAATTGTCGTGAAATTTTAGAATCATGTATTTCTTACATAAGAACACATTTAAGAATAAAGTCAAGTTTGACATGTCAAAAACAAAATAATACCAGATATTTGTTGTTCAACAGATGTGTAGGAGAAGGAATTCAATTAATCTGTACAAGGAACCTGCCATAATGAACACTATAGAAAGTGTTAAGGTTTGTTAAAAGTTTTAATGTTTTAAATATGTTTAATTTTGGGAATTTGCTCATATATGCCAAAATTAAGACTATTTAGCAGGTTATAAAACTTTTTCATAAAGCATTTAAGATTCATGGTACATACTACTAAATATGTACATTTCAGAGTTTATAGAAACATTACTAATGAGAAGTTGCAAAGTGTTTGTGTAAAGAAGCAGATTTAAGACATTAACTGCACAGTTTCTGTTAAAATTTAAAGGCTTCTTTACTTTATATATTAGTGAGGAACAAATGATGGTATAAGCCATATACAAATGATGAGATGAACCATAAATAATAATCTTAATAATAATAATAATAATAATAATAATAATAATAGTAATCTTTAAAGACTACTCATAGCCTATAAAATTCTTGTTGAACATCATAGACTTAGGCAGTTTTAAATGTACAGCAATATGAGAAAATAATAAATCGAATATGTAATACATTTCAAATACTGGAAACAGTGGTAATTGTTTTTTTATTTTATTAATCATTAATATTTATGTATTGGTTTTCCTTATTTGTAGCATTGTTTTCCTTGTTGTAATATAAAACAACTTTATGTAAGTCATCATTAGGAAGTACTTTGAGAATGTTATTGGGATGGCCACACTGTTTTTTTATAGGTATATGTGAATTTACAAAGAGCAAAATTAATAAGAACAAAATATTGATTAAAATTTTATCAATTAGAATCTGAATCAGGAGTGTTGATAAATGTCCACACCTAAAATCTTAGCCCTAGACGGAAGCAATAGTGTTACAATGTTGAGCACACAAAAGTGAGAGACTGTGTTTTGTTTTGTTTTTGTTGGTTTTGGGGCTTGAACTCTGGGTCCTGGGTGCTGTCTCTCAGCTCTTCAGCTCAAGGCTAGTGATACTACTTGAGTCACAGCAGCTCTTCCATCTTTTTCTGCTTATGTGGTGCTGAGGAATCAAACCCAGGACCTCATGCATGCAAGGCAAGCACTCTACACTGAACCACCCTCCCAACACCAGAGAGACTGTGTTTTAAAAAATCATCTAAACAACATTTACTTTCTGTTTTGTGTTATATAATGAAATAAAGAATATCTTTTTGTATTTTTGAATGGTCATACTTCTAAATTTATATTAAATTCAGTCACTTTATCCTTTTCAAAGTCATGTAATATCTCAGAGTTTGCTTCTGTAAAGATTGTTTTTGCATTGATAATTTATTTTGAATCATTTTTATTTTTTATCAAAATCACTTTATAGTTTATGGTGTTTTGTGTTTTTTTAAGTGTGAAAATACCAGACAGAGGGGTTACAATTAAATGGGCAAGGTAATGAGTACATTTCTTATCAAGCATTGTTGCATACTCCTTTGTTTCTCCTTACTATCTCTTCCCATCTCACCCCCCTTACGTCTCATTTTCCCCTCCCCTTTCCCCAACCAAAGTTGTAAAATTTGTTTTTCGACATAATGTCTTGTATATCTCATTGTTGCAATTGATCCACCTGTATCCCTATTTAAAAAATTTTTCCCCTTCCCCTCCACAAATTATACCAACATCAAATACAGCGAAAACAGGGGTTATACCATGTGGGACGGACATAAAAAGTAACAAAGAAGTCTTCTTATAAATATGTTAGAAATAATTACAGAAAAGAAAAAAAAATTGAATTCTTATCTTGGGGTTCACTTCACCTAACATCAACTTATCTAACAATTCCTGCATGTCTCAGACATACACTAGTAATTGCTAATAAGGGAAACCATGGGACCTATGTTTCTTTGGGCCTGGCTTACTTCACGTAATATAATTTTTTCCAAGTTTTCCATTTCCTAACAAATGGGGCAATATCATTCTTTCAGATAAAGACATAGAATTCCATTGTGTATATATACAACATTTTCTTGATCCATTCATCTACTGAGGGACATCTGGGTTGGTTCCATATCTTAGCTATGGTAATGCTGCAATAAATATATCTGTGTGGTAGCTTTAGTATGGTCTTGTTTGTGATCATTTGGGTAAATGCCCAAAAGTCGGATTGCTGGGTCATAGGGGAGCTCTATGTGGAGTCTTTGGAGGAACCTCCATACTACTTTCCAATGTGGTTGAAAAAGATTACACTCTCACTAACAATGAAGTAAGGTTCCCTTCTGTCCACATTCCCTCCAGCATCTGTTGTTATTAGAGTTCTTGATTATAGCCATTCTAACTTGGGTGAGGTGATATCTCAGTGTTGATTGATTTGCATTTCTTTTATGGCTAGGGAGGTTGAGCATTTCTGCATGTCTTTATTGGTCACCCTCCTTTCCTCTTCAGAGAAGTTTCTCTTTATGTCTTTAGCCCACTTATTTATTGGGCAGTATTTTCTTTGAGTATTTGTTGTTGGGGGATTTAAATTTTGATTTCCACATCTGTTTTAGATATGAAACCCTTGTCGGTTGTATGGCTAGTGAAGATCCTCTCCGATTCCGTGGGCTTTTCATTGATCCTGCTAGCTATGTCCTTTGCCATGCAGAAGCTCTGCAATTACATGCAATCCCATTTGTCCAACCTTTCTTTCATTTGTTGTGCTTTTGCATTTCTTTTCAGAAAATTCCAGCCTTTGTCAAGGAGACCTAGTGTTTCTCCTATTCCATCCTGTAATGTTTTCAAAATATCTGCTTTGACTCCGAGGTCTTTGATCCATTTGGACTTGATTCTGGTACAGGGTGATATGTAAGGGTCTAGCCTTAATTTTCTACAAGTGATTAACCAATTTTGCCAGTACCATTTACTGAACAGCCTTTCCTCGATTTTATCTTTTTAGACCCTTTATCAAATATTAGATGATTATGGGTCTGTAGGTTCATTTCTGGGTTTTCAATTCTATTCCATTGTTCCTGAGATCTTTTCTTGTGCCAGTACAAAACTGTTTTAATTACTATGGCTTTGTAGGAGAGTTTGAAATTTGGTATTGATATTCCTCCAACACTGTTCTTTCTGTTAAGGATCGCTTTTTTCAATTGGGGGTCTTTTGTTGTTCAATATGAATTTTTGGATTGCCTCTTCTATTTCCTTGAAGAATGCGGTTGGAATATTGATAGGTATGACATTGAACTTGTAGATAGCCTTGGGAAATATTGCCATTTTCACAAGGTTCATCCTTCCTATCGAGGAACATGGGAGGTTTTTGCAACTTTCTAAGTTCTGTTTTGATTTCCTTTTTCAGATTTTAAAGTTTTCATCATAGAAGTCCTTCACTTCTTTGGTTAATTCCTAGGTATTTTATTTTTTGTGGCGCTATTACAAATGGAAACGCTTTCTTGATTTGAGCCACACTTTTCTCATTGTTGGCGTACAGAAAAGCCATTAATTTTTGAGGGTTAATTTTATACCCTGCTATTTTTCCAGGTTTGAATCAGCATGAGTAATTTGGGAGTGGTGTCCGTGGGATTCTTTAAGTACAAGATCATGTCATCTGCAAAGAGGGAGAATTTTAATTCTTCTTTCCTTATTTGGATCCCTTATTTCTGTAGCTAGGCATTCTAATACTAGGTTGAAGAGAAGTTGAGAGAGTGGACATCCTTGTCTCATTCCCGAGTTAAGCAGAAATGGCTTTAGTTTTTCACCATTAATTATAATGCTGGTTGTACGTTTTCCATATAGTTTTTATTGTATTGAGGAATGTTCCATGGATTCCTAATTTTTCCAGAACCTTCATCATAAAGGGGTGTTGGATCTGGTCCAATGCTTTTTGTGCATCTGTTGAGATAACCATATGGTTTTAATCCTTGCTCTTGTTGATGTGATAAATTATATTAATTGATTTGTGTATATTGAAACAGGTTTGCATCCCTGAAATAAATCCTGTATATTGGTGTATGATTTTTGGATGAATTTTTGAAGTCGATTGGCCAAAATTTTGTTGAGAAGTTTTGCATCAATGTCCATCAAAGAAATGGGTCTATACTTCTCTTTCTTTGATGAGTCCGTGTCTGGTTTTGGGATGAGGGTTATGATGGCTTCATAGAATGTGTTCGGTAGTGAACTATCTCTTTCAATTTCATCGAAGAGTTGGAGTAGTATTGGTGTGAGCTCTATTTTGAAGCTCTTGTACAGGTCCTGGGATTTTCTTACATGGGAGGTCTCTTTTTGCTGTGTCTATTTCAATGCTTGATGTGGGCCCCTTAATATGCTTTAACTCATCTTGGTTTAGTATTTGCATGTTGATAATTGCTAGCAAAAGGTCCATTTCTGCCAAGTTTTCAAAGTTATTAGCATAAAGATTTGAAAATACTCCCTTATAATGTTCAGAATCTTGGTTGTTTTCTGTGGTGATGTTTCCATTCTCACATCTGAGTTTATCTATTTGGGTGTGTTCCTTCTTTTTCTGATAAGATTTGCTAAGGGTTTGTCAATTTTGTTAATTTTTTCATAGAACCAAATCTTTGTTTTGTTGATTCATTCTCTTTTTTTTTAATTTCTAATTCATTTAACTGGGATTTAATGTTAATTATTTCTTTCCATCTATTGAATTGGGGTTTATCTTGGTGCTCTTTGTCAAGGTGGTTCAGATGTCTCATTAAGTGGTTGGTTTCAGATCAGTCTAATTTGTTGGTGTAGGAACTCAGAGCTATAAACTTACCTCTGAGTACTGCCTTTGCAGTGTCCCAGAGGAGCTGGTAATTTGTGTGTTCATTTTTGTGGAATATCATGGACATTTGAATTTCCTTTCTAATCTCTTCCATGACCCCCTGGTTATTCAACAGTGTGTCGTCCAGCCTCCATGTGTTACAAGACTTTTTTGGTGTTGAGTTCTAATTTTATTCCCTTGTGGTCTGAGAGGATTCAAGGTGTAACTTCAATTTTTCTGAATTTGAACAAGTTTGTTTTGTGACCTAAAATGTGATCTCTTTTGGAAAATGTTCCATGAACTGCAGAGTAAAATGAGTATTCTGATGCTAATGGGTGAAATATTCAGTAGATGTCTGTTAAATCTATTTGCTCTATGCAGTTGTTTAAATCTGCGGTTTCCCTGTTGATTTTTTTTTTGCTGATTTGATCTATATAGTGGGGATGGTGGTGTTTAAAATCCTCAACAATTAATGTCGTTGGACCTATGTGAGATCTGAGGGAAAATAGTGTCTCTTGGATAAATTTTGGTGCTCTATTGTTTGGCAATTCCATATTTAGAATTGTAATATTCTCCTGAAGTAGAGAACCCATAAGTCTCATGTAGCGACCTTCTTTATCTCTTTACAGTAATTTTAATTCGAGGCATATTTTATCTGATATTATTATTGCAACTCCTTCCTCTTTATGGCAGCCGTTTGCTTCGTAGATTTTATTCCATCCTTTCATTAACAAAATGTGTTTGCTTTTATAGGTAAAGTGTGCCTCCTGAAGGCAGGAGATAGAATTATCTTGCTTTTTAATCCAACTAGACAGTCTATTTTGCTAAATTCGAGCTTTAAGTTAATGTTGAGAGGTAGGACTGAGAGGTGTTTGGTAACCTCCTTGGGGGCTGTGGAAACTTGGTTTTTCCTATGGTTCTTGGATTCTCAGTTTGGGTGTGGTTTCTTAGCCATTGTTGTGGTCTTGTTGGTTTTCTGTGTGTAGGTCATCTTTAAGTATTTTTTATAGGGCTGGTTTGGTGGAGATATATTTTTCAGTTTTTCTTTGCTATGGAAGGTTTTTATTTGACCTTCAGTTATGAAGGAGAGTTTAGTTGGGTACAGTATTCTTGGTTGAAAATTGTTTGTCTTCAGGGCATGGCATACAGCCTGCCAGGCTCTTCTTGCTTTACTTATTTATGCTGAAAAATATGAGGTGATTCTAATTGGTTTTCCTTTCTAGATGATTGATTTTTTCTCCTTGACATTTTTAAGAACTTATTCTTGATCTGAATTGGTCCTGTGTGGATTATAATGTGACAATGGGAAGTGCTGTTCTGTTCTGGTCTATTTGGGATTCTACAAGCATCTTGTATCTGAATAGGCCTATCTTTTTGTATGTTTGGGAAGTTCTCTACTAGGATCCTGTTAAACAGATTTCCTCAACAATTAACTTCTGTCTCTACCTGCTCCTCTACACCATTTGTCCTCAGAGTAGGCCTTCTGATTGTGTATTCCAAATGTTGAATAGATCTATCATATTTCTTGGATTTGTCTTGGATAGTTGTATGTTCTTTCTCTATAATACCTAGGCTGTCTTCAATCCCCAAGATTCGATCTTCTGCATGCTCTAATCTACTGTTGTCTTTCTACTTGGTTTATTTCTTTTCCTTCTAATTTGTTGGCCTTGATGGCTTCAAATTCTTTGTTGGAGCCTTGTTTTCGATCTTCTATGAACTTCTTTACTTCCTTAATTTGGTGTTCTCAAATCACTTAGTTGATTGGTTATGGATTACTTGGACTCCCATTCCTGCTGTCGGGCTCCATTCAGCATTCCCTGTGTGGTCGCCCTGAATTCTTTCAGCTGTCTGTTTATGGATTCCATGAATGCCTCTATTGATCTTTGTCTATTCTCATCCCAATGTCACAATTCCTGTGTTATGCTTTAATTAGCTTCCTCACGTTCATGCAATTCCTGTAGTTACCTTTGACTGTTCTCAGCCTACTCACACAATTCCTGTGTCTCTCTTCATCTGTTCTCTGCCTGCTCACGCAATTCCTTTCTTTCTCTTTGACTGTTCTCAGCCTGCTCACGCAATTCCTTTATTTCTCTTTGACTGTTCTCAACCTGTTCACGCAATTACTGTATCAGTCTTTGAGTAGTTTCCTCACAGTCACGAAATTCCTGTACTAACGTTTGGTTTGCCTCCTCTCTCTCTCCCTCTCACGTTCAAACTGAGTCCTTTGCAAGCTTTCATTCTTTTCATTCACCACGTTTACCAGTAGTGTTTATAGTGCTCTTTGCAGGAACTCTCCTCCGGATTATTCATTAACTGTTCTGTCACTGGATTATCATGAATGGGAGTTGAGATACCCAGACTTGCCATTTTTCTCGTGTTTTCCGGCTTGTTCTGCACAGTTGATATGAAAGTGACACCAATTTTTTTGCTAAAACACTATTTTAAGGCAAGCATCAACCAAAGTCCTGTAGTTGCATAGTCAAAATGGCTGCAGAAAGAACCTAGTGTAACAGATACAATCTATTCAACATCAAAAAACTATGCATTAATGGGCTAAGAACAGCAAAGATGAATTTTTCAAATCAGAAATTATTATGTTTAAGGAGAAATGTGGGGGAAAATAGGATTAGAAATATGTGGAGAAATTAAAGTAAATTTAATCAAGTCCTAATCTCAGAGAGGGAAAGGTATTGGACAGAATGATAGGAGAGAAATTAAAGAGAAGATAATCAAAAATGGAAAAACAAAAATTTAAATTTAAAAAGTGAAACATTTAAAAATTATGTAACTTTAAAGAAGTGATATTGAAAGAAGAAAAGGATAGGATGACAGGAGGGGATGATAGAAAGGAGACATGAAAAACTAAAAAATAAAAATTCTTAAAATATTTACTTAAAAATTATATGGTATAAAGATATAATACTGCTATTAAACATTTAAGCCTAAAAGTTTGTGAATTAAGTAATACATTTCTGGATTAATTATGTACACAATGGGGGATAAGTTCTAATAATTGATGAAGGGTATTTATCTGGGGATGAGGCAAAACAGCAATTAAGTCACGAAAAAAAAAAAAAAAAGAAAGACAAAAAAATGAAAAGAATCAAAAAAATAAAAACAATTTAAAAAGGACCAAAATGTCAATATCGATTTTTTAAAAAAGACAACACACACACACACACACACACACACACACACACACACACACACACACACACACACACACACACACACACCTAAAATAAAAATTAGGAGAAGAAGAAAAAAATGATTAATAGAAAACAATTAAAAAATTTTAAAAAATGGTACCAAAAAGAGTTGTTTAATTTTCGGGGGTGTGTGTGTGTGAGGAATGGGAAGATCCTGTATCTCCCCGGTATCTGTAACCAGTCTCTTCGTGGAGTCTTTGGTCTGCTTGTGGTGTTTGGTTTTCCTGTGGCCTGATTGATTTCTTACATCAGTTTGTTTGAGCAGTCAATAAAATGCTCCGCTTTATCCAGGATCTTGTGATCCTCCTTCAGGCTCGTTCAGTGGGAGGGAGATCTGTTTTGAGTATCACGAAAGAGAAATATGGCTGTTTCCTCTAGTTTGGATATGCTGTGATGAGGCTACGTTCTGGGTAGGGTTGAGGCGTTTCAGCAAACAGT
>NW_027204588.1:0-24548 GCF_024711535.1 Dipodomys merriami
GACTCGTTTTATTCCAAGGCCTGAGTTGGAGCGAGCAGCTCCTCCGAGCTTTGTCGGTATCCAAGATGGAGATCACCGGTGCTGGGGGGGGAGGGGTGGCCTTCCCTCCTCTGCTCCCTGAGAAGGAGTGAGGACGTTGGGCTTGTACTCATGCCGAGTCTTGGATCCTGGGTCGTCTCTGGTCTGCAAACAGCAGGATGAAGATGTTCGCTCCTTGTCGGTTCTTGTTGGTGTTGAGTAGAATCCGCTTGTCCGCTGCGTCTGGCTCCTTCGTCCCGGACTCTCTGTGCCTCAGGTATGACCCCGCGGTGGTGGTCACCGCCGTGACCCTGCCGCCGCTGCGGCAGCTGATGTGTTTCCTTGGCTTCCCCTCTCTTGTCTAACTCTCTGTCCTGTGATGGCACACTTGGTGTGATTCTCTGGCTTAGGACTGTTCACTGGAACTCTAAAACTGCTTTCTATGCGAGAGCTTGTTCAGATTCCAGCTTCTCCTCCGCCATCTTCCCGGAACTCCAGATAAACATATTGTAAGTCAGGTAATGAGTTCATTTCTTGTTTGACAATCCCATCCGTCCTGTCCCTGTCCACAGTGGTATAGCTCATTGTGAATACAGTATCTACAGAGTACAAGAGCTGCCTTTGTTTCCCTGTTCTCCTTGAATATCTCTGACTCCCTCAATGCCCATAAATGGATAAACTAGAATAGAAAAATTCCTCTTGTTTCCAATTCCTGGAATACATTTCAATATAAACATCAGTAGTTTTCTCTGTACACACATCGCAAACTCGTATACTTCCTGCACCCAGTCATAACTCTCACCCAATTCTAAGGTCCACAAAGTAATTCTTTCCACTTTCCACACAGGAAGAAGCCGAGATTCAGAAAGATTAAGCAACCTATTGTAAATACAAGGCTGAGCACAGTGGATCGCTTTTATACCTTACCTACTCCAGAAAGTAAGATCTGAATATCATAGTTTGAAACCATCCAAGGTTGACATATTCATTACATGTTTATCTCCAGTTAAACAGAAGAAAGCAAGAATTGCGTCTTTCATGTGGTAGAGCTACAACGCCACCAGACTTGAATGAGAAACGTAAAAGATAGTGTCAATATGATGATTTTCAAGAACCAATGCTTTTCCATACATAATCTCAGACACCACACACACACACACACACACATACACACACCACAATCACATCCCTTAAAGCAGATGTTAGTACTGAAATCCAAATAGTTATTTTTAATTATATAAGTTTTATTTTTTTAGCTTTAGTGAGGTTTGACTTGATAGTTTCAACTGATGAGCTTAGAACTTTGTTATAAATATACCCCTGTCTTTATTAAGGAAAATATTCTCCTAGTTAAGTCTTCCTCCTTTTTCAGCAATGATAAGTTTTCTCTTCTTGGTCTATGTTCTTCTTTTGGGACTCAATCTCTTAGACTTTTCTGTCTTGCATTGTCTGTAAGTTCATTGATCCAGTAGATCTCAGTCATCCTAATAACCTGGACAGAACTTGCCTTGGGAAAAGTGTTCTAAGCTCACCATTCAGTGGAGATTGTTAGTACTCACCCATAATCACATTCTCTTCAGAACTGGGAACTTGTTAGGTCCAAGAATTTAGGGAAAGCACTCACTGTGTGCTATTTCATACTTTTTGCTTTAATGACAACTTCCATCTATTGTCTACTTTAAGCATTGTGTGAAGAGAAGGATTGCCCCTAAGAGACAGAAGTACTGTACTAACTGTTGCTGTCAAAACATAGATGGAGGGAAAGAAGCTCTGAAGGAACCATAGAGCCTAGAAACTGATTTCGTAAAACCCAAACTGCCTTTTATCTTACTGTCAAAATAGAAAGTCAGAGACTGCAGTTACTTGTAAGCTCCATTTATATTCTTGAGCATGGGGCTCCCTTCCTCTTTGTCCTTCTGACCATTTACATCAGGGGCAGGTGGGAAGATGTAACAAGAACACTTAGAGTTTGGGCCTGGGATTAAAAACTCCTTTTTGTGATCATAAACATTCCAACACTACCTGAATTGAACCTGAGGTGCAGAAGGAAGTAAGGTTAGTAATTCAGAAACTTATAATTACTTCTAAGTTTGCTACTAAGTTTGCTATCTAAACTCATCCATATCCACCCCCAGAATATTATTTCCCAACTGTGTAGACACCCTTATACTCTGTTCTCCCGGAGCATTTGAGTGTAGGGCATCTTCTGCTTCTTATGTGTACTGCTTTATAAATGGAGATTTTCTCTAATGCTCAAAATTATTTCATTGATTGGGACATTGTGCAATATGCTAAACAGAGAGTTACCTGTAAGGAAGATCCTAGAAGGCAAAGCATCTGCTAGGACAATGGAAACACTTGGTTTGGCATGCTTAATGTTTTAACTTGTGCACTGAACTAACAGGAGAAAATGACACACTAGGAAATCTGCCAATTATGCCAAATAAAGAGATATGGTGAAGGTCAGAGAAAGGACATTGATTTCATCATAGTTATGACAAGACAAATCCTTAGCACATTATCAGAATACTAATCCATACTCACCTACTTTCTTATTCACCTATGTCATTAGGTCTGAGTTGTATGTGAGAGTCCTCAGGAACAGGAAGATCTCGGGGACAGCCTAACATTGTTCTGCCATTTTGGACATAATATAACTAGTTTGATGAAAGCCCTTAGTAATATCCACAAATATGTGCATTTATCCTACTACACTTGATAAGTATACCCTCAGTATATTATCTTTGGTTTGGTCACTTGCTGACATAGCAGCTGTCTGGTAGCTCCATTTTGACTTCACTTTATTCACCAGAAATGGAGAAGGAAAGAATGACTACAACACATTTTCATTTTTCTCAATGAGCAGTGAGTGAGTGGAAGGGGAGTATTCAAGAAGCTCCCCATGTTCTCAGTTAGCTAGTACCACCTAGATTCCAGCTCAAATCTTGATAAACAGATACAAAACATACATGCAACTTATTGTGCCAGATTCACAGCTAGAGAGGTAGATGAGAAAGTGGAAGGGCTTGGTGTGAAAGCCACAGGTTGATATAAAGCAGAATTCAAAGGAAGTGAAGATGAAGCGAGCTACCTGGAAGGGAAAGGAGAGGCAGCTAAAGCAGAAGAGCACCTAGACAGAGAAGACAGAGCACATTTGAGGCCACCTGGACATCAAGCTAACCCATCTGAGGTACAACAGTCTGGTTGTGCAAAGCCACAGAGAGAAGTTGGAAGAACATCAGCAAGTGCTCTTGCCCATTTCTAGGGAGCTCTCAGAATGACAGGGTAAGAATTGGTAGCTACAAAGAGCACTGCTGCTGAGCACATCTCAGATCCCTTGATACCATGATAATTGACATTGGAGAGGAGCAGCAAGAGTTGTATGAGGTGATTGCAACTCACTATGTGGAGGCTGTTCTGCAGCATTGTGGAGTGTGGTCTCAGGATGCTTATAGCTGATATCAAAGAATGCAGTCTACTTGGAGTAGACATTTATAGATGGCACGTGTCTGAACACAACAAGCTGATAATGAGATGCTAGAGGTAGTTTCCCTAAATATCTAACAGCCAAAACTGGAGAGGCAAACCCAGAGCTCTGCACCACATCAGGCCACCATGCCAGTTGCTTCTACCATAGTACTAGCTACCCAGTTTGCACACCCATGACCTTTTACCCTGATTGTGCCCCACAATCCCTCACAACTTTTACTCTTTCACTTTGTCTCTGTTTCCTTTTCCCTGCTAAATACTTCTGGATGCCTGTATTAGCTACCGCAACCCGTGCAAAACTGTTGCTTCTAATCAATTTCCTGACTCTGTAACTCAAATTACAGTCACAGTTACCATTTACCTGGTATCCTAGTCTCTACTACTCTTTTCTGTTTCCCATAATTCATAACACCATGGTTCCAACCATCTGAACACGGACACCCCTGTCTCTGATACCCCATTCCCAAACAAAGCAAGGGAATAGTGAGCACAGACAGTCGAGTTTGATACTCCTTTTGCAGGCGCTTTGGGACAAGTTATTCCTCAGGTATTTAACACGAGGGACTAACTGGTGGTGGAAAGAAAACAGCTTACTCAAAGATGACTACAATCCAAGGACATGACTTACAACTTATTGCTAGGAAAAGAAGGTCTTGCAGTGAAAGTTAATGAGAAAGAAAATTTTAGAAAAAATATTGGGGATGATGCAAAAGGTTGAGCTTAGTCTCTTCTACTAGTGGTCTGAATTATTTTATGACATAGATATGTAATTACTTTGCATTTAAAAATTATATGAAGATGCACATTTATGCGGTACTTATATTAATTAATGGAATAGTTGCATAGTATCACGTTAATTATTTTCAATAGTTTATGCTCTATGATATGCTCAGGAGTCTGCCTTTGGCAATATTAATTGAGCTCTCTAACAACAAATGGCATTCCATTGTCAAATAATACAAGGAGATTACAGATGATAGTATCAAAATGAAATCTGGAACAATAAAACGGAATAAAGCTACAAGTTTGCAGTGAGGGGGTCAGTGGTAAGGGCTATGATAAAAGAGAAATTCTTCACCGTGGAATCTTGGAAAAATAGAAGGTGTTTTCTTGCATTACTAGCTTTTAAAACATTCTTAGAAAGCAAAACATTGTTTTTTATTCTTGCTATTTGGAACCTCTTTAATGAATGGTTTAACAAAAAATTATCAAAAGGACTTTGAAAATACAATGATGTGAATTATCACATTAACATTATACTCAAAGTTGCCTTGAGATGCAGGAAGGCTGTATTCCTTTTCTATTAAATTAATGGAATAAGCTTCCTGTTGAATGATTGGACAGTCCATGACACTTGTTCCAAAACAAAAAATATACTGGAGAGAAAAAAAAGAGGAGTAGTTCCGGGAAAATGGCGGAGAAAAGCTGGAGGCTAAACAAGCTCTCGCATAGAAAGCAGTTTTATTGTTCCAGTGAACAGTCCTAGGCTGGAGAATTACACCAAGTGTGCCATCACAGTACAGAGAGTTAGCCAGAGAGGGAAAATCCAGGCAAGGAGACAGGTCTGAGCACTTGCTGGTAGCTGCGGCTGTGGTGGTGAGCCGCTGCCTCCATACCTACAACACAGAGAAACCTGGACAAAGGTGCCAGACACAGCAAGCTAGTAGATTCTACTCAACACCAGTAAGAAATGACAAGGAGCAGATATCTTCATCCTACAGAATGCAGACCAGAGACTTCAAAGGAACCAAGACTCTGTTCCACGGAGGAGAAGTCACTCAGCCCAGGCAGTGAAAACTCTTCCCCTAAAGGAGTGTCTTTCTTCACTGGGTACACAGAGCCAGAGGCTAAAGCAGCCTAGATAATCAATTGAAATTCAGTAAACATAAACCTTGAGAATGGCTCTAGGCTGGGCTCTGTGAATGTCTCAGAAGCTAGCCCCTCAAGGAAAAGATACTGTTTGCTGAAAGGCCTCAACTCTACCCAGAACCTAGCCTCATCACAGCATCTCCAAACTAGAGGAAACAGCCATCTTCCTCTTTGTGACACTCAAAACAGATCTCCCTCCCACTGAACTAGCCTGGGAGGAGGATTACAAAATTCTGGGTAAAGTAGAGCATTTTTCTGCTTGCTCAAACAAACTGATTTAAGAAACCAATCAAGCCACAGGAAAACCAAACACCACAAGCAAAAAAGAGACTCCACCAAGTGATTGGTTATGGACAAAAGGGAGATACAGCATCTTGCCGTTCAACCCCCCCCCCCGAAAAAATCAAAGAACCCTACTTTTATACCTATTTTTATTATTAATTTAAAAAATATATTCTATTAATCTTTTTTTCCTCTTATAATTTTTATTTTAGGTGAATATGCATGTGTATGTTCTTTTAAATTTTTATTTTATTTCTACTGAACTTTTGGTCATTTTTCTTTCTTTCTCATTCTTTTTATTTTTTTTCTCTTTCATTCTTTTTTTGAGTGACTAAATTGCTGTTCTGCTCATCTTCAGATATACCTGTCATTGATTATTAGACCTTATCCCTCGTTGTGTACACACATAATCCAGAAATTTATTACTTAATTCAAAATCTCTTAGGGTTAAATTCCGTAATAACAGTATTATCTCTTTATATGTATATAATATTTTAAGTATTTTTATTTTTAGTTTTTCATATCTCCTTTCTACTCCTCCCCTCCTCTCATCCTATCCACGTTTTTCTCTCAATATTACTTTAATAAGCTTGCATAATTTTTGTGTTTCACTTTTTAAATTTAAATTTTTGTTTTTCCATTTTTTCTTGTCTCTTTTTTACTCTTCTCTTTCTTCTATCCTTTTGTCCAATCCATTTCCCTCTTTAAGTTTAGGACTTAGTTAATTTTACTCTCTTTTTACCTTTCCACATCTCTCGGATCCTATTTTTCCCCACATTTCTCCCTAAACCTAGTAGTTTCTGGTTTGCCAAATTCTACTTTGCTGTTCTTAGCCCATTAATACATAGTTGTTTGACATTCAATAGATTGTATCTGTTGAAATATATTGTATCTGCAGACTTTTGTCTGTACAACTACAGGACGTTGGTTGATGCTTGCCTTAAAATAGTGTTCTAGCACAAAGCTGGTATTACTTTCATACTAAATAGAGGCATTCATAGAATCCATTAAAAGCCAGCTGAAAGAAGTCAGGGAGACCAGAAAGGGAATACTGTATGGAACCCAGCAGAAGGAATTAGATTCCAAGGAAACCATAACCAATCAACTAAGTGATTTGAGAATGAACACTGAACACCAAATTAAGGAAGTAAAGAAACTCATACAAGATCTAAAACAAAACTCCAACAAAGAATTTGAAGCCATCAAATCCAAGCAATTAAAAGCAAAAGAACTAAAAAAACAAAAGAGAAATTCTTGACAGTAGGTTAAACCATGCAGAAGATCAAAATTCGGGAATTGGAGACAGCTTAGATATTATAGAGAAAGACATACAACTATCTAAGACAAATCCAAGAAATATGATAGACCTATTCAACATTTGGAAGACACCATCATAAGGCCTAATTTGAAGATAACAGGTGTAGAGGAGCACCTAGAAACAGAAGTTTATGGTCTAGGAAAATTGTTTCATGGGATTCTAGCAGAAAACTTCCCAAACATGCAAAATGATAGGTCTATTCAAATACAAGAAGCTTTTAGAACCCCAAATAGACCAGACCAGAACAGGACATCGTATCACCACCTTATAAACCCCACAGGATCAATTCAGACCAAGGAAAAGATCCTCAAAGTTGTCAAGGAGAAAAGATCAATCACCTATAAGGGAAACCAATCAGAATCACCTCAGATTTCTCAACTGAGACAATTAAAGCAAGAAGAGCCTGGATTGATGTAGGCCGTGCCCTAAAGACAAACAACTATCAACCAAGCATACTGTAACCAGCTATACTCTCCTTCATAACTGAAGGTCAAATAAAAACCTTCCATACAAAAGAAAAAGTGAAACAACATATCTCTACCAAACCAGCCTTACAAAAGATACTTAAAGATGTCCTACACAGAGAAAACCAACAGGACCACAATAAAGGCCAAGAAACCACACCCAAACTGAGAATCCAAGAACCATAGGAAGAACCCATTTGGCGCAGCCCTCAAGAAGGTGGATTAAATGGCAGGAACTCCCAAATATCTCTCAGTCCAATCTCCCAACATTAACAGATTTAACTCTCCAATTAAGCAACATAGACTGTCTAGTTGGATTAAAAAGAAAGATCCTTCCACCTGGACCATAAAAACAAACCCATTTTGAAAGTGAAAGGCTGGAACAAAATCTACCAAGCAAACAGCCCCCGAAAAGAGGCAGGAGTTGCAATCCTAATATCAGATAAAATAGATTTCAAATTAAAATTAGTGAGAAGAGATAAAGAAAGTCACTACATACTAATAAAGGGATCTCTCCTTCAGGAGGATATTAAAATTCTAAATCTCTATTCACAAAACAATGGAGTACCCAAATTTATGCAAGAAACACTACTTTCTCTCAAATCTCACATAGATCCAAAGACATAAATTGTTGGGGACTTTAACACATCACTTCCCCCAATAGATAGATGAACTCGGCAAAAACTCAACAGAGAAACCGCAGATATAAACAACTGCATAGATCACCTAGATTTAATATTATACCCAGCAGTATCAGAATACACGTTTTTCTCAGCAGCATTTGGAACTTTTTCCAAAATAGACCACATTTTTAGGTCAAAAAGCACACTTGTCCAAATTCAAAAACATTGAAGTTATACCTTGCATTCTTTCAGACCACAAGGGAATAAAATTAGAACTGAACACCAAAACCACCAAGAACACATCGTTGAATCATCAGTGGGTCATGGAAGAGATCAGAAACAAAATTCAAATTTTCATAATATTCAACAAAATGAACACAGAAATTACCAGCTCCTCTGGGACACAGGGAAGACAGTACTCAGAGGCAAGTTTATAGCTCTGAATACCTACATCAACAAATTGGAGAGATCTGACACCAACAATTTAATGAGACATCTGAGCCTTCTTGAAAAAGAGCCGCAGGATAAACCCCAATCCATTAGATGCAAAGAAATAATTAAAATTAAATCAAAATTAAATGAATTAGTATCCATAAAAACATAGAAAGAATCAACAAAACAGAAGTGGTTCTTCAAAAATTAACATATTGACAGATCCTTAGCAAATCCTGTTAGAAAGAGAAAAGAGGTGCTGGGAGGAGGCTCAATGGTAGAGGGCTTTCCTTGCATGCATGAGGCCCTCGGATCGATTCCTCAGCACCACCTAAGCAAAAAGAAAAACGCCAGAAGTGGCACTGTGTCTCAAGTTGTAGAGAACTAGCCTTGAGCTAAAGAGCTGAGGGACAGCACCGAATCTAGTATTAGAATGCCCAGCTACAGTAATAAGATAAGATGCAGATATAAAAGGGATCCAATTACGTAAAAAAGAAGTAAAACTTTCCCTCTTTGCAGATGACATGTTCTTATAATTAAAGAATCCCACAGACTCTACTCCCAAATTACTCAAGCTGATTCAAAACTTTGGCAAAGTAGCAGGGTATAAAATCAACCATCAAAAATCAATGGCTTTCTGAATGCCAACAATGAGAAAAGCATGGCTGAAATAAGGAAAGGAACACCATTAATAATAGCCCCACAAAAAATATAATACCTAGGAATTAACTTAACCAAAGAAGTGAAGGACCTCGATGATGAAAATTTTAAAAACCTGAAAAGGGAAATCAAAAGAGAACTTAGAAAGTGGCAAAAACTCCCATACACCTGGATTGGAAAGATCAAAATCCTGAAAATGGCAATAATTCCCCAGGCTATCTACAAATTCAATCCAATACCTACCAATATTCCATCTTCATTCTTCAAGGAAATAGAAGAGGCTATCCTAAAATTCATATGGAACAATAAAAGACCCTGAATAGCTAAAATGGTCCTCAACAGAAAGAACAGTGCTGGAGAAATATTAATACCAAATTTCAAACTCCACTACAAAGCCACAATAATCAAAACAAGTTGGTACTGGAACAAGAATAGACCTCAGGACCAATGGAATAGAATTGAAAACCCAGAAATGAACCTACAGACCTATAGCCATCTAAATTTAGATAAGGGAGCTAAAAAAATAGAATGGAAGAAAGACAGTCTCTTCAGTAAATGGTGCTAGCAAAATTGGTTAACTACTTGCAGAAAATTAAGCTAGATCCTTATGTATCACCCTGCACCAGAACCAACTCCAAATGGAACAAAGACCTCGGAGTCAAACCAGACACCCTGAAAATATTACAGGATGCAATCAGAGAAACCCTAGGCCTCCTTGGCACAGGGCGACATTTTCTTAATAGAGACCCAGAAACACAAGAAATCAAAGAAAGTTTGGACAAATGGGATTGCATGAAACTGCAGAGCTTCTGTATGGCAAAGGACATACCTAGCAAGATCGATTGAAAGCCCACAGATTGGGAGAAGATCTGCACTAGGCATATAACAGACAAGGGTCTCCTATCTAAAATATACCTGGAACTCAAAATTAAATCCCCAACAACAAATCCTCAAAGCAACAACTGACCCGAAAATAAGTGGGCTAAAAACTTAAAGAGAAACTTCTCTGAAGAGGAAAGAAGGATGTCCAATACACACATGAAGAAATGTTCAACCTGTCTAGCCTTAAAAGTAGTGCAAATCATACCAGCATTGAGATACCACCTCATCCCAGTTACAATGGCTATAATCAAGAACTCTTAAGAACAACAGATGATGGAGGGGATGTCGGCAGAAGGGAACTTCACTGCATTGTTGGTGGGCATGTAAAGTTGTTCAACCACTTTGGAAAGTAGTATGGGGGTTCCTCAGAAGACTCCACATAGAGCTCCCCTATAACCCAGCAATCCCACTTTTGGGCATTTACCCAAATGATCACAAACAGGACCACACTAAAGCTACTAGCACAATTCTGTTTATTGCAGCATTATTTACCATAGCTAAGATATGGAACCAACCCAGATGCCCCTCAGTAGATGAATGGATCAAGAAAATGTGGTATATATACACAATGGAATTCTATGCCTCCATCAGAAAAAAATGACATTGCCCCATTTGTTAGGAAATGGGAAGACCTGGAAAAACATTATATTAAGTGAAGTAAGCCATTATATATTCTTGATGTGAACCACTTATCAAATATATGCGTGCAATAACTTTATCCCATTCTGTGTTGCTTTTTTGGACACTGTTGTTTGCAACCTTTGGTGCATTCTGATTTATGTTTTCCTATAATGAATGACCCTTCATTGATGTCAGTTTCCAGTATGTCTTCTGGTCCTGTAACTACGAACCATCATATTGATTTGCACTCCTGCTATGGTAACAGTGAAGTAAAGCTACATAATTATGCTCTGGTCACCTACCTACTGCCACTTTTGTATCTCTCTCCATTAGCTTTTCGTAAAGGCCTTGGAGCATATCCACAACTTATTTGGTCCTTAAAAACCTGTAGAATTACAGGCCTTAAATTTAGTTTAATGGAAATATGTGACGTCCAATTTCTTTTTTTTTCCTTTTTGTACATTTTTTTAAATTTAATTTTATTTTATTTGTGAATATACTGTACAGAGGAATTACAATTACGTGGGCAGGATAATGCGTACATTTCTTACCAAGCATTGCAGTCTCCTCCTTTGTTTACCTTTCACATCCCTTCCCAGCCTCTCCCCTCCCCCCAATCCCAATCCTTCTCCTTCCCCCCCTCACACCGACGTTGTAAAGCTAGTTTTGGACATGACAACTTGTACTTCTCATTGTTGCAACAGGTCTACCTGTATTCTTAAACAACTGGTTTCTCCCCATCTCCTCCACAAGTTATACTGACATCAAATATATTGAAAGCAGGGTTTATACTGTGGGGGAGGGATATACAAAGCAACAAAAAGATAATCTTATAAATGCGTTGGAAACACATGCATGAAAGAAAAAAACATTAAAATACACATCTAAGGGTTCATTTTCCTGACGTCACATTATCTGACCTTTTCCGCTTGACTCATACATATACTAGATATTACAAATAAGGGAAACCATGGGACCTATGTTTCTTTGGACCTGGCTTACTTCACTTAATATAATTTTTTCCAAGTTTTTCCATTTCCTAACAAATGGGGAAATTTCATTCTTTCTGATGGAGGCATAGAATTCCATTGTGTATATATACCACATTTTCTTGATCCATTCATCTACTGAGGGGCATCTGGGTTGGTTCCATATCTTAGCTATGGTAAATAATGCTGCAATAAACATAGTTGTGCTGGTAGCTTTAGTGTGGTCTTGTTTGTAAACATTTGGGTAAATGCCCAAAAGTGGGATTGCTGGGTCATAGGGGAGTTCTATGTGAAGTCTTTTGAGGAACCTCCATACTGCTTTCCAAAGTGGTTGAACGAGTTTACATTCCCACCAACAATGAAGTAAGTTTCCTTTCTGTCCACATCCCCTCCAGCATCTGTTGTTGTTAGAGTTCTTGACTTTTGCCGTTCTAACTGGAGTGAGATGATATCTCAATGTTGTCACCCTGCACCAGAATCAACTCCAAATGGATCAAAGACCTTGAACTCAAAGCAGACACTCTGAAAACATTCCAGGATGGAATAGGAGAAACCCTAGGTCTCCTTGGCTCAGGCCGAAATTTTCTGAATAGAGACCCGGAAGCACAACAAATCAAAGAAAGGTTGGACAAAAGGGATTGCATAAAGTTGCAGAGCTTCTGCAGTTCAAATGACATAGCTAGCAAGATCAATAGAAAGCCCACGGATTGGGAGAAGATCTTTACTAGCCATACAACGGACAAGGGTCTCATATCTAAAATATACTTGGAACTCAAAAAATTAAATCCCCCAACAACAAATCCTCAAAGAATCAACTGCCCAATAAATAAGTGGGAGAAAGACTAAAAGAGAAACTTCTCTGAAGAAGAAAGAAGGATGGCCAATAGACACATGAAGAAATGTTCAACATCCCTAGCCATAAAAAAAATGCAAATCAATACATTTTTGATTGTAAGAATACTGTACAAAGGGGTTACAGTTACGTGACAAGGTAATGAGTACATTTCCTATCAAGCATTTTTGCCTCCTCCGGGCAAATAAGATGAAAATTGAGAGCTTCGTAATATAGAAGCACACCAAAACTCTAGGTATATATTTTTCTTCATATGAGTATTTAGAATTATGTGATGCTAGAGATTTAACCTACTTGCAAGTTAATAATGAACTTGTCACACTTTAATGGATGCTAGACGATTTATGATGCTCTTGAGTCAGAGACAAAAAGGACTTAATTTTTATAGTAATAGTGAAAGCCAGTGAGATATGTGTATGTGTATATTTATATATTACAAGTGTAGCTCCCATCCCTCAGTGCCACTGAGTGAAGTACAGATAGCCATGTGAAGCCTATACAAACAATGGGTTCTGAGTTTGAGCAAATTCGATCTTTCTAATGAGCAAATAGGCATTCTTGAACTTTACTCTGGAGAATGACAATAGCTTAGAAAAAGCTTGCAAATATACTGTGGAATATAGATCAGCTAGTGTTCACTTGAAGATATGCAAACACTTGAGTCTGCCGTGGAATTGTTTTTTTTTTCTTTTGTTTCTTGAATGTTCCTAGCTACTAAGACCAATATATATTTCTCCTAATAAACGTTTAGTTCCCCTTAAAAAGGAGGCATGACAATTTGTTGAGAATACTTATTATTTTTCTAGCCCTAAGCCCTCAGTCCTAACTAGAATACAATTCAACAAAATAAATAGATGGAATTTAAATTTAACACATCTAAAAACTTTTTTCTTAGAGGCATTTCTTAATGTAGGTGTGGAAGAAATTAAGGAAAAAATAGGCCTACAAATATATATTATGAAGATATTCTATGTATTTTAAAAGTAATAAAAGATTACATTTCTGTTTTTTAGTGTGTGAATATTTACAGAGTATGTACAGAGTGCCAACGTTTATGCCAGGGCCTATCATGGAATAGAATGTAGCAAATTTTCTCTATATTGTTGGTATATTTATAGAATTGACCTGTCTGACTTCTCTCCCATTTTGATAAAAAAAAGAGCACCTGTTTGATTGAAATACAATCATTATTTTTCTACCTTCAGGATTCCACACACTTTGCTGTCTACTAAATATAGAAAAGATTCATGCATAACCCTCATCTTCAAGGAGCAATTTTCAGTATCCCAAGTAGCTTGTGTTTATCTCCCACCCCTTTCCTCCCAGCTGTCAATCTAGGTGAGCGATGGCTGAATTCTATAAGACAGGAAAACTCAGATAATTCACAGGCATTCAGTTAGTATCTAATGGAAAATTCTTCACTTGGATTATATTTTATCATCATCTTTGTGAGAACTTCAGCTTCCTTATTTGGAAACTGAGCTGTTCAGTTAAAAGTGAGTAGATGAATCTTATTATTTAAAATTTCATTTAACTGAAATTGGAAGAATTAATTTTTCAGACACTATTCACATTTACGATTCATTAGCCACATATAGCCAGTGGCTAGTCTGTTAGACAATGCTTATATAGAATATTTCCATTATCACAGATGTTTCTGTTAGAACTGTTTTAGAGCATGTTTTAGTTTGTTAAGGAATGGTCCATGTTCATAAACTATATATGCTCCGTAGGTGGTACTCAGACTGAAGATCCAACCAGAAAGGCTAGACACCCATGAAGTTAAGATATAGGTATAAATTGTTCTAGATAGGCACACTTATTTGTGAGGAGGAAGAGGATCAAACAGTCAACATCAGCAGAATCAACCCTCTCAACTCCAGGAAAGAATAGGTAAAAATTTTAGCAGTTCATTGCAGCTTTGCTTCTGAGATTGAAATTGACTGTGGTATTCTCAATGGTGATTTTGTTGGAAAATATAAATGTGTAATTATCACATTAGCTCAGTGAAGAATTAGAGTTTGTGCTTTGTAAATGTAATTTGATATTTATATGTGACATTTCAATTTCTCCTGGTATCAATACAACACAAATATCTTTATATGGTTTCTGAGATTTTTCTTTCGTTAATTTTGTTGTTCTTACAGCAGACATTTTAGAAGTTAGTGGAAAAGTTAAGACTTTCTTGTGCTTTGCAATCCCATTATTTCTCCATAAGCTTAATAAAAAATGAGAAACTAAGAACTATGTGAAGAAATTGTATCTCCATTCACCTGTTCTCTTTCATTAATTACTGGACCAAAGGGAACTGGCTCCCCAGAATCTCACCTTCAGAATTCAAGAATGAGGTGGGAATAAGGCAAGGAAAGAGAGACATAGTAATTTGCACTGAAGTTACTGTGCTGTCACAATGAACACTTGTTCTCATGCAATCTTTTGAATCCCACAGTTAGCTTTTTTGTGGTTTTTATTAGTATGACAAAGATGACTGACTTTCCCAGATTTACAGTTGGAAGTGTGTGGGACACATTCCTTTATCTATAGAATCTTCCTTAAAATTGTGCATCATTCACTTTGGGTCTCAGTGCCTTTTCCATCCTTGTCACAAGTATGTATTTCTACAAATGGAGACGTTGGTTCATCATTTGTATTTAAATGATTAAATTATGTGGATTTGCTATAGAAGGAAGGTATTATGGGTAGGACCCTTTGGCCCATGTTGACATTTCTTTATGGAATTCTTTTACGGTCCTTACTCATAGATTCATGTGTAAGTAATTCTCCCCATATTCCAGTATACTCCAGTAGAGTGGGGCAACGCATTAGAAATTTAAAACATGCCTATAACTCTTTTAAAGTATACTTTTAAATATAATGATATAAATAAAAGCTTTTGTTTTGTTTTTATTTTTTATTTTAATATTATTGTCAAGGTGATGTACAGAGGGGTTACAGTTACATAAGTAAGGTAGTGATAACATTTCTTATCTAACTTGTTACCTTCTCTCTCATTTTTCTTCCTCTTTCCTTCATTCTCTCAATCCCTCCAAAGTTGTACAGATCATTTCCAACATATTGTTACATTTGATTTCCTTTAATTAAATGTTTGTGATGTTCCCATCCTGGAACTCCACAATATAAACACTGGAACACCACGGTTAGACCCCTCTGCCATGCATATATGCATATGCATATTTTCCTAAAATTTGGGGTCATATATTTGTTTGATTATTCATTTGTTTATTGCCCAAACTGGAGCTTGAATCCAGGGCCTACACATTGTTCTCTGCTTTTTTTCCCCCACAGCACTAGCTACAGGCCCATTTCTGTCATTTTGGTGGTCAAATGGATATTCCTCTGGGGGCTGGCTTTGAACCATAATACTCAAATCTCATCCTTGTGAGTAGGTAAGATACAGGTGTGAGCCTACTTTATAAGTTGACTTTTCATCTCATTATATCATTCATATATTTCCTATCCTTAGAAATTTCATACTGTTCTAAGAACATCACTTACAATGATTGCATGGGAGTCCAGTGCTTATAAATTCCATAATTAATTAAACTGTCCCTAACACTGAAAATTTTGTTGTCTCCAAAATATTAAATGCACCATTAAAGTTCATTTGGATTTTTCATTCTAGTCTTTATTTTTTATAAATAGATAAGTATCTGCTAGTTGTTAGAAAGAACCAAATACAAAATTTCTTGTTACATAATGATCTATCTTAACTTGGCTCATCTAAAACAGTACGTTAATCCTCCCCATAAAGTTTATATTTTTCCCAGCATAAAGTTCCAGTTTTGTAACTTTTACACACCTTATCCATTATAATGCTTTTGTCGAAAATCCCTCTTACTATCATCCAGTTTTTGTAAAAACATTTTCCATGTTATTTCATTAATAGGAAGGCATATTTAACTAATACCAACTCAACGTCATCATTTCCACGTGTATTAGCATTTTAGCCTGTATCAGAACTTGATTCTAACAATATTTTATTTTAATGGAAGAATCAGAGTATCAAACGGAAGGCTGGGGGTTCCCTTATGAACAAATTTTATCATTCATTGCTTATTTTTGTTTTTGAATTTGAAAGTTAAAGATTACTAGCTCACATATCCTCTGTTGTCACTGCATTTGATTCCAGTTCTATACATCATGTATACACATTTTTCTAATTTGGGAAGGGGAAGGGAAACAACAAAATGCTGAAACAAGGATACAGGTTGACCAATTGTAACAATGAGAAGTACAATAAACTATGTTGCAAACTAACTTCACAACTTCAGGGTAGGGGGAAGGAGGAGTTGGGGAAGTAAGGAGGGAAGGGAATGTAGGGGGAAAACAGAGGATGGGGTAACAATGCTCGACAGGAAATGTACTCATTACCATGCTGTAACTGAACCCTGTAACCCCTCTACAGTTTCTTTACAATAAAAATATTTTTAAAAAGATTACCAGCTAATATTTCCATGGTTAACTTGCTATGCACCTTAAATGCTTCATATAGCTGAAAATGGGAAACCAAAAAGAAAGCAACTTTCAATATATATATATATATATATATATATATATATATATATATATATATATATATATATATATATATATATATATATATAGCTGTAACACTGAGATGCCAAATCCAGTGCCAAGTGCACAAGAACCCAGAGTACAGTCATTAATCTCTAGAATTCTGAGTTGTTTTCTTTGGCTGGAAATCTCTTTAGTGTATTATGCACAATATGCAGAAATGTCCTGAAAAAATATTCATGGATAAAAACAATTCTACACGATCAGGAAAATTTGCACCATGTCAAAATTGGAAAATAAGACGAGAAAAATTCTATTCCTGTTTATATAAAAGCTAGGATTGGACATGGATCTACCAGTAGACTGAAGAAGAGAAACAATTATTTAAGTGAGTTGTTACTATAAATGTAATAATATAATGATATACATGGTAAAATAAAACCTGATGATGAGCCATGAACTCTGCCTGGGGAGTTCAAGAAAATCCTTATTGCTCATTATCTTGATACATAGGAAGGGAGAATACAAATATTCTGTAAAATGAAGAAAATCTTATGAAGTTCAATAATCTCTAAATATTATGATCAAGGAACGTAAAGTATCAGGAGCAAGGTACCAGTTAATTGAAGAGTGAAATTGGAGCGATTGAAATGACCATATTGCTTGGTATTATGGAACTTCCTTAATATGCACAGGGCCCTGGGTTCAATCCCCAGCACTAAAAAGGAAGGAAGGAAAGAAACCAAGAAAGATTTGCAAGGTGGGGTCTATAGTTCTCTTTCTTTGATGAGTCCCTGCCTGGTTTTGGGATGAGGGTTATGATGGCTTCATAGAATGAGTTCGGTTGTGAACTTTCTCGTTCAATTTCATTGAAGAGTTGGAGGAGTATTTGTGTGAGCTGTGCTTTGAATGCCTTGTAGAATTCTGCCATAAAACCATCTGGTCCTGGACTTTTCTTAGATGGGAGGACTCTAATTGCTGTTTCTATGTCAATACTTGATATGGGCCTGTTAAAATGATTTAACTCATCTTGGTTTAGTTTCAGCATGTCAATATTTGCCAGGAAAAGGTCAATTTCTGCCAAGTTCTCGAATTTATTAATATAAAGTTTTGAGAAGTATTCTCTTATAATGTTCTGAATCTTGGTTGTTTCTCCGGTGATGTTTCTATTCTAATTTCTGAGTTTATTTTTTTGGGTTGTTCTCTTCTTTTTCTGATAAGGTTTGCTAAGGGTCTGTCAATTTTGTTAATTTTTTAGAAGAACCAAGTCTTTTATTGTTGATACTTTCTATGGTTTTTTTGTGGATTCTAATTCATTTAATTCTGATTTAATTTTAATAATTTCTGTCCTTCTACTGGATTGGCGCTTATATTGCTGCTCTTATTTAAGGAGGGTCAGGTGCCTTATTAAACTGTTGGTTTCAGATCTTTCCACTTTGTTGATGTAGGAACTCAGAGCTATAAAATTGCCCCTGAGTACTGCCTTTGCTGTGTCCCAGAGGAGCTGGTAATTTGTGTGTTCATTTTTGTTGAATATCATGAACATTTGAATTTCCTTTCTAATATCTTCCATGACCCACTCGTGATTCAGCAGTGTGTTGTTCAGCCTCCATGTGTTACAGGACTTTCTTTGGTGGCTTTTGGTGGTGAGTTCTAATTTTATTCCCTTGTAGTCTGAGAGGTATAAGTTCAATGCTTTTGAATTTGGACAAGTTTGCTTTGTGGCCTAAAATGTGGACTATTTTGGAAATGTTCCATGTGTTGCTGAGAAAAATGTGCATTCTTATGCTGCTGGGTGAAATATTCAGTAGATGTCTGTTAAAACTGGTTGATCTATGAAGTTGATTAGATCTGCCAATTCTCGAGTTGATCTATCTAGTGGGGAAATTGGTGTGTTAAAGTCCCCAACAATTAATGTCTTTGGATCTATGTGGGATATGAGGAAAAGTAGTGTTTCTTGGATAAATTTGGGTGCTCCTTTGTTTGAATAGGTATTTACAATTGTAATATTCTCATGGAGGAGAGATCCCTTAATTATTAGTATGTAGTGACTTTCTTTATCACTTCTTACTAATTTTAATTTGAAGTCTATTTTACCTGATATTAGGATTGCAACTCCCGCCTGTTTATGGGGGCTGTTTGCTTTGGTTCCAGCCTTTCATGTTAAAAATGTTGTTTTTATGGGCAAGATGTGACTCCTGAAGGGAATAGATAGAAGGATGTTGCTTTTTAATGCATCTGGGCAGTCTATGTTGCTTAATTGGAGAGTTAAGTCCGTTAATGTTGACAGATAGGACTGAGAGGTATTTGGGAGTTTCTGCCATTTTGTGCACCTTCTTGGGGGCTGCAGCAACTGGGTTCTTCCTATGGTTCTTGGATGCTCAGTTTGGGTGTGATTTCTTGGCCTTTATTACGGTCTTGTTGGTTTTCTCTGTGTAGAAAATCATTAAGAATCTTTTGTAGGGCTGGTTTGGTGGATATATATTGTTTCAGTTGTTCTTTGGTATGGAAGGTTTTTAGTTTACCTTCGGTTATGAAGGAGAGTAAGCTGGGTACAGTATTCTTGGTTGATAGTTGTTTGTCTGTAGTGCATGGCATACATCATTCCAGGTTCTTCTTGCTTTGATTGTCTTTGATGAGAAATTTGAGGTGATTCTAATTGGTTTCCCCTTATCGGTGATTCATCTTTTCTCCTTGACAGCTTTAAGGATCTTTTCATTGGTCTGAATTGATCCATTGTGGATTATAATGTGACAGTGGGATGTCCTATTCTGGTCTGGTCTATTTGGAGTCCTAAAACTTATTGTATCTGAATAGGTCTATCTTTTTTCATGTTTGGGAAGTTATCTGCTAGGATCCTGTTAAACAAATTTCCTAGACCATTAACTTGTTTTTAAGTGCTCCTCTACACCCATTATCCTCAGATTAGGCCTTCTGATGGTGTCTTCCAAATGTTGAATAGATCTATCATATTTCTTGGATTTGTCTTGGATGGTTATATGTTTTTTCTCCATAATATCCATGCTGTCTTCAATCCTGGAGATTCAATCTTCTGCAAGTTCTAACCTACTATCAAGACTTTCTACTTTGTTTTTTTTTCTTTTATTTCTAGTTGGTCAGCTTTGATGGCTTCAAATTCTTTGTTGGAGCTTTGTATTAGATCTTGTATGGAATTCTTTACTTCCTTAATTCGGTGTTCAGTGTTTATTCTCAAATCACTTAGTTGATTGGTTATGGTTTCCTTGGACTCCCATTCCTTCTTCTTTGTTAGATTCAGTATTCCCTTTGTGGACTCCTTGAGTTCTTTTAATTCACCACTTATGGTTTCCATGAATGCCTTAATTATCTTTGTGTATTCTCATCCTGGTCTCTCAATTCCTGTATTACTCTTTGATTAGCCTCCTCCCGTTCATGCGATTCCTGTAGCTCTCTTTGACTGATCTCAGCCTGCTTACACCATTCCTTTATTTTTGTTTGAGTGCTCTCAAGCTGCTCACGCAATTCTGTATCATCTTTGAGTAGCTTCCTCATGCTCATGATATTTCTGTATTGGCCTTTTTTTGCCTCCTCTCTCTCCTAATCATGCTCATACTGAGTCCTTTGTAGGTTTTCAATCTTTTCATTTACCATGTTTACCAGTAGTGTTTGTAGAGCTTTTTGGGAACTCTCCTCTGGATTATTATCTGTTCTGTCTACAGATTATCATGAGTGGGAGTTGAGATACCCAGACTTGCCATTTTTCTTGTGTTTTTCCTGCTTGCTCTGCAAATTTGGGATGAAAGTAACACCAGTTTTGTGCTAGATCACTATCTTAAGGTAAGCATCAACCAACGTCTGTAGTTGCTCAGTCAAAGTCTGCAGATACACTCTAGTTCAATGGATATATCTATTCAACATCAAACAACTATGTATTAATGGGTTATGAACCACAAAGAAGATTTTGGCAAAGTAGAAATTATTAGGTTTGGAGAGATGTGGGTAAAAATAGGGATAGAAGGATATGGAATGGCAGAGGGTGAGTTAACTTAACTAATTCTTAATCTGAAAGTGGGAACTAGGTTGGATAGAATGATAGTAGAGAGAGAGAAAAGAAAAGAAGATAAAGATATAAAAAGAGACAAAAATAGAAGAACAAATATTAAAAATTAAAAAGTGAAACACTTTAAAACTTAAAAAATATTCAAATTTAAAAACGTAATGTTCAGAGAAGAATGTAGATAGGATAAGATAAGGGTAGGGATGAAAAGGAGATGTGGGAAACTTTAAAAATGCTTAAAATATTATATAAATATAAAGAGGTAGTACTATTATTAAGTAATTTAAGTCTAAAAGGTTTTAAATTGAGTAATACATTTCTGGATTAAATGTGTACACAATGGGGGATAAGATCTAATAATCAACTACGGGTATATCTGAGGATGAGCAGAAGAGCAATTAAGTCATGCAAAGAATAAAAGAGAAGAAAAGGTTCAAAGAATGAGAAGGAAAGAAAAAAATATCAAAAGGTCAGTAGCGCTAAACGAAAAAGAAAAAAAAAGAAAAAAAGCACACACTTATACCTTTAAAATAAAAATTATAAGAGGAAGAAAAAAGTTAATAGAAATTTTTTTTTCAAAAAAAGTTCAATATTACAAATTTTTAAAAAGTTTTAGAAAAAATTTTTTAATAAAGGTACAATAAAGTTCTTTGATTTTTTGGGGGAATGGGAAAATCCTATATCTTCCTTGTGTCCTTAACCTGTCTCTAGTTGGAGTCTCTGGTCTGCTTGTGGTGTTTGAATTTGCTGTGGCTTGGTTGGTTTTTTTAAGTCGGTTAGTAAAAGCAGGGAGAAAAATGCTCTGCTTACCCAGGATTTTTTGATCCTCCTCCCAGAGGGAGATCTGCTTTGAGTATCACAAAAGAGGGAGATGGCTGTTTCCTCTACTTTAGAGATGCTGTGTTGAGGCTAGGTTCTGGGTAGAGTTGAGGCTTTTCAGCAAATAGTAGCTTTTCCCTGAGGGGCTAGCTTCTGAGTCACTCACAGAGTCCAGCCGGAAGCCTTTTTCAGGATTTATGTTTACTGTATTTCAATTGATTTTCCAGGCTGCTGTAGGGAGGGATAGCCTCTGTCTCTGTGTAATCAGCGAAGAAATCCACTCCTGGGGCTTGCACCCTGTTCTGGATGACTTTTCCCTGGGTGGAGCTGAGCCTATCAGGTCAGATTAGGTTCCTGTGATCTACTAAATTACTCTTGTTTTCTTCCAATGCCTGAGTTAGAGCTAGCTGCTCAGCCAGGCCTTTGTCAGTATCAAAGATGGAGATCTCTGGTAATGGCGAGGGGAGGGGTGGCCTTCCTTCCTTCCTCTGAACCCTGAGAAGGAGTGAGGATGTCAGGCTTCTGCTCACGCCGGAATCTTGGTTCCTGTGTCCTCTCTGGTCGGTGAGCAAACTGCAGGATGAAGATGTCTGTTCCTTGTCAGTTCTTGCTGCCTCTAGGGCCTTTGTTCGGGACTCTCTATTTTGCCGGTATGGTGGCTACAGCTGCCGCCGCTGCTGCCTCAGCTACAGCAGCTGGCAAGTGCTCAGATCTGTCTCCTTGCCTGGATTTTCCCTCTCTGGCCTAACTCTCTGTCCTGTGATGGCACACTTGGTGTGATTATCTGGCTTAGGACTATTCACTGGAACAAAAACTGCTTTCTATGTGAGATCTTGTTTAGCCTCCAGCTTCTCCTCCGCCATCATCCCAGAACTCCCTCTGAAACCTTTATTCAACTATTTTTTTTTATTTCAAAGATAGGCTGTCTATTTTTCGAAAAGTTTCCTAGTATAAAATAACTAATATTTCAATAGAAAGTACAGTTTATTAATTTCAAGGGAATTTTAGATATACGCATTATATTGTGGTAACGTTTCTTGTATATTACTTGAAAAAATTCTGTTCAAACTCTTAAATATTCGTGTGTAATGACAGGGAGAGAGGAAGATAATTCATACTGGTTAGGAATTTGCAATGCCTCAAAAATCTATTGAATAATTTGTTATAAGCACATAGTCAAGCTACCTGATATGGCTTAGTTTTTTTTTGTTTATTTATTCAAAATTTTAACATGTATGCATGCACAGTGGTAATATTAAAATTATTAATCATAATACAAATATTGCAAAATCATAGACAGGTATCATATGTTCAATAGTTAGCACTTATGATTCTAATAATAATTTTTATGAAGATGATGATGACCACAGTGTAGCCTGATAATGACAAGGTTGTGATTAAAAAGGAAAAATTTTTAGACATCTTTTAAGCCAGATTTCCCACATTGAATACATAGTACTAAAAAGCATTGGATTAATACAATAAGAATAATAAGAGGAGAGTCTCAATACCAAGAAATACAATCACATAAACAGGTGAGACAGTAAAAACCCTAATGTTATTCTTTCAGTCTCTCTAAATATACTCACATTTCTTGGTACTATTGTTTTCTTATAAATAAAATTGCTTATTTGCACATGTTGATTATCCTACATAGATAAAATATAATAAGCTGAGTGCTTTCTGTTACAAATGATCTTGTTTGTTCTAGCCTTAGGAATTTAGGAGAAAGCCTTTAACTACCCACATAGCCATTGGCTTAGTTATATATCCCTAGAAGTTAACAACACATGCCTCAAGAAGCATACTTCACTCATTAGGCAGAAATCCATGATCAGTTTTAGTTTCCATCCAGTTTACTGGAGAAAATCTATGTATAAATTTATTAAGAACTCTTGGCAACAAATAAAGCAATAAGAAAAATTTTGATGGACTAAGATGTAGTTTTCAACTTAGTGTGATTAGTTCAAATACCATTCTCATAAAGACACTATTCAATAACCAATGTTTTCCAATGACATATTCTTCAATATAGCTGTAAAGACATGACACAATTTCATAATACCACTTAAATATCTGGAGTTACATTAAAAAGACACGGTCCTTAGAGCCAGGAGGAAAATTTATTTTTATTTCTGCATGAAAAAATTTGTGACTCTATACCAACACACTGAATTTAACACTTTCCTTATTTGTAAGCTAAGGGGGAAAATGTAAGGACTCTTCACTTTTCTTTTCTTTTTTTTTTTTTTGCTCTATAAGCCAACAAATATATTCTTCAAGATTTCTGGTAGATTACATCCATTTACAGATGAGAAATGTAAGGCCAGTAGTCAATTTAATGAGTAAATAATGATACTAGAATTTGTGTCTGAGCCCTTCACTCTGTGTGCTTACAAGCAGAAGTAATTTGGTGATGGAAAGGGCCAATAAGAAAAGACTATGGGGAAAAACATACTTTGTAAAAGGTTGCTTAAATCTAGGTGACCAGTGATGATTACATGAAACAGGCTGGTGTCAGGGGCATAAAAAGAAGTACATAGAAATCATATTAGTGACAGAAACTCAGAAAATCTTGATCATTCATCTTCACTAATGGGTGAGAGCAGAAGGGTAAGAAGAAATCTAAAGTGTTCTACATCTCTGGCCAGGCAACT
>NW_027204589.1:0-24477 GCF_024711535.1 Dipodomys merriami
GGTTACAGTGAGGGTGAGGGTGAGGGTGAGGGTTAGGTTTAGGATTAGTGTTAGGGTTAGGATGAGGCTTAGGTTGAGGGTTAGGGTGTGGGTGAGGGTTAGGGTTAGGGTGAGGGTTAGGGTTAGTGATAGGGTGAGGGATATGTTTAGGGTTAGGGTTAGGATGAGGGTTAGGTTGAGGGGTAGGGTTAGGGTTAGATTTAGGTTTAGGGTTAGTTTGAGGGTGAGGGTAAGGATTAGGGTGAGGGTAAGAATTAGGGTGAGGGTAAGGATTAGGGTGAGGTTTAGTTTGAGGGTGAGGATTAGGGTGAGGGTTATGTTGAGGGTTGGGGTTGGTTAAGGTTAGGGTGAGGGTGAGGGTTAGGGTGTGGGTGAGGGTTAGCGTTAGGGTAAAGGTTAGGGTGTGGGTAAGGATTAGGGTGAGGGTTAAGGTGAGGATGATGGATAGGGTTAGAGTGACGGTTAGGGTGAGGGATAGGGTGAGGGTTAGGTTGAGGGTTAGAGTTAGGGTTATGGTTAGGGTTAGAGTGATGGTTATAGTGAGAGTGTGGGTTAGGGTTATGGTTAAGGTTAAGGGTTAGGGTGAGGGTTAGGGTGAGGGTGAGGGTTAGTGTTAGCATTAGGGTTAGGGTGAGTTTTAGGTTGAGGTTTAGGGTTAGGGTGAGGGTTAGGGTTAGTGATAGGGTGAGGGATATGTTTAGGGTTAGGGTTAGGATGAGGGTTAGGTTGAGGGGTAGGGTTAGGGTTAGATTTAGGTTTAGGGTTAGTTTGAGGGTGAGGGTAAGGATTAGGGTGAGGGTAAGAATTAGGGTGAGGGTAAGGATTAGGGTGAGGTTTAGTTTGAGGGTGAGGATTAGGGTGAGGGTTATGTTGAGGGTTGGGGTTGGTTAAGGTTAGGGTGAGGGTGAGGGTTAGGGTGTGGGTGAGGGTTAGCGTTAGGGTAAAGGTTAGGGTGTGGGTAAGGATTAGGGTGAGGGTTAAGGTGAGGGTGATGGATAGGGTTAGAGTGACGGTTAGGGTGAGGGATAGGGTGAGGGTTAGGTTGAGGGTTAGAGTTAGGGTTATGGTTAGGGTTAGAGTGATGGTTATAGTGAGAGTGTGGGTTAGGGTTATGGTTAAGGTTAAGGGTTAGGGTGAGGGTTAGGGTGAGGGTGAGGGTTAGTGTTAGCATTAGGGTTAGGGTGAGTTTTAGGTTGAGGTTTAGGGTTAGGGTGAGGGAGAGGGTGAAGGTAAGTGTTAGGATTAGGGTTAGAGTTAGGGTAAGGGTGAGGTTGAGGATGAGGGTGAGGGTGAATGTTAGGGTTAGGGTTAGGGATAGTTTAGTGTGAGAGTAAGGGTTAGGGTTAGGGTGAGGGTTAGGTTTATGGTTAGGGTTAGGGTGAGGGTAAGGGTTAGGGTGAGGGTTAGGTTGAGAGTGAGGGTAAGGGTTAGTGTGACGGCTAGGGTTTGTGTTGGTGTTAGGTAGAGGGTGAGGGTTAGGGTGAGATTGAGGGTGAGGGTTAGGGTTAGGGTGAGGGTGAGTGTGAGGTTTAGAGTTAGGATTAGGGTTTGGATTAGGGTTAGGCTGAGGCTGAGGGTGAGGGTGAGGTTGAGTTTGAGGGTGAGGGTTAGGTTTAGGGTTAGTGTGAGTGCTAGGGTTAGTTTGATGGTTAGGGTGAGGGCAGGGTAAGGGTAAGGGTGAGGTTTAGGGTGAGGGTGAGGGTTAGGGTTAGTGTTAGGTTTAGGGTGAGGGTTACAGTGTGAGGGTTAGAATGAGGGTGATAGTGATAGGGTGAGGATTAGGGTGAGGAATGGGGTTAGGGTTAGGTTTAGGGTGAGGGTGAGGTTTAGGGTGAGGTTGAGGGTGAGGGTTAGGGTTAGGGTTAGGGTTAGAGTTACAATTAGGGTTAGGGTGAGGGCTAGGGTGAGGGTGAGAGTTAGGGTTAGGTTTAGGATGAGCGTTAGGGTTACAGTGAGGGTGAGGGTGAGAGTTAGGGTTAATGTTAGGGTTAGGGGAAGGGTTAGGGTGAGGTTTAGTGTTAGGGTGAGGCTTAGGTTGAGGATTGGGGTTAGGTAAGGTTTAGGGTGAGGGTGAGGGTTAGGGTGTGGGTGAGGGTTAGGTTTAGGGTGAAGGTTAAGGTGAGGGTAAGGGTTAGGGTGAGGGTTAGTGTGATGGTGAGGGATAGGGTTAGGGTGACGGTTAGGGTGAGGTTTAGGTTGAGAGTGAGGGTTAGGTTTAGCATTAGGATAAGGGTTAGTGTGAGGGTGAGGGTTAGGGCTAGGGTTAGGGTATGGGTGAGGAATAGGGTTTCAGGTTAGGTTGAGGGTTAGGGTGAGGGTTAGGGATTAGGTAAGGGTGAGGGTGAGGGTTAGGGTCAGGATTAGGGTTTAGGATAGGGGAAGGCTGAGGTTGAGGGTGAGGGTGATGGTGAGGTTGAGGGTGAGGGTTATTGTTAGGGTTAGGGCAAGTGTTAGGGTTTGTATGATGGTTAGGTTGAGGGTAGAGTATGGGTTAGGGTGAAGGTTAGGGTGAGGGTGAGGGTTAGGGTTAGTGTGAGGGTTAGGGTTACGATTAGGGTTAGGGTGAGTGTAAGGATTAGTGTTAAGATTAGCGCTAGGGTTACAGTTCGGCTGAGGGTGAGGGTGAGGGTGAGGGTGAGGGTTAGGGTTAAGGTTAGGGTTAGGGTTAGGGTGAAGGTGAGGGTGAGGGTTAGGGTTAGTGTTAGGGTGAGGGTTAGGGTTAGGTTTAGGATTATTGTTAGAGTTAGGGTTAGCATGAGGGTGAGGTTGATGTTGAGGGTGAGGGTGAGGGTTAGGGGTAGGGTTAGGTGTAGGGTGAGGTTGAGGGTGAGAGTGAGTGTGAATGTTAGAGTTTGGGTTAGAGTTAGTGTGAGAGTTATGGTGAGGGTGAGGGTTAGGGTTCGGGTTAGGGTTACAGTGAGGGTTAGGGTGAAGTTTAGGGTTAAGGTTAGGGTTAGAGTGAGGGTTAGGGTGAGGGTCAGGGTTATGGTTAGGGTGAGGGTTAGGGTTAGGGTTATGATTAGGGTTAGGGTTAGGGTGAGGGCTAGGCTGAGGGTGAGGTTTAGGGTTAGGGTGAGGGTGAGGGTTAGGGTTATGGTTAGGGTTAGGTTGAGGGTTAGGGTTAGAGTTAGAATTACTGGTAGTGTTAGGGTTAGGGTGAGGGTGAGGTTGATGTTGAGGGTGAGGGTGAAGATTAGGGTTAGGTTTAGGGTGATGGTGAGGGTGAGGGTGAGTGTTAGGGCTAGGATTAGGGTTAGGGTTAGGGTTAGGCTGAGGGTGAGGGTGAGGGTGAGTGTGAGGGTTAGAGTTAGGGTTAGGGTTAGGGTGAAGGTGAGGGTTAGGGTGAGGGTTAGGGTTAGGGTGTGGTTTAGGTTTAGGGTTAGGGTTAGGTTTAGGGTGAGGGTTAGGTTTATGGCTAGGGTTAGGGTTAGGGGTAGGGTGAGGGTGAGGGTGAGGTTGAGTGTTAGGGTTAGGTTTAGGGTGAGGGTGAGGGTGAAGGTTAAGTTTAGGATTAGGGTTAGGTTTAGGATTAGGCTGAGGGTGAAGGTGAGGGTGAGATTGAGGGTGAGGGTGAGGTTTAGGGTTATTATTAGGGTTAGGAATAGGGTCAGGCTGAGGGTGAGGGTGAGGGTTAAGGTTAGGGTTGGGGATAGATTAGTGTGAGGGTTAGGGGTAGAGTTAGGGTGAGGGTTAGGTTTAGGTGTAGAGTGATGGTAAGGGTTAGGGTGAGGGTTAGGGTGAGAGAGAGGGTTTGGTTTAACATGAGTGTTAGGGTGAAGGTTAGGGTCAGTGTTAGGATTAGGGTTAGGTTTAGGGTGAGGATGAGGGTTTGAGTTAGGGTTAGGGTGAGGGTTAGGGTTAGGGTTAGGGTTAGGTTTAGAGTGAGGTTGAGGGTGAGGATTACGGTTAGAATTAGGGTTAGGATTAGGGTTAGGATTAGGGTTAAGGTTAGCCTGAAGTTTAGGGTGAGGTTTAGGGTGAGGGTGAGGGTTAGGGTTAGGGTGAGGGTTAGGGTTAGGGTTAGGATTAGGGTTAGGGCGAGGGCCAGGGTGAGGGTGAGTTTTAGTGTTAGGGTTAGGGTGATGGTGAGGGTTAGTGTTAGGGTTAGGGTGAGGGTTAGGGTGAGGGTGTGAGTTAGGCTTAGCATTAGGGTTAGGATGAGTTTTAGGGTTAGGGTTAGGGTTAGGGTGAGGGTGAGGTTGAGGTTTAGGGTTAGGGTGAGGTTTAAGGTTAAGATGAGGGTTAGGGTTAGGGTTAGGCTTAGGGTGGGGGTGAGGTTTAGGGTTAGGGTGAGGCTTAGTATTAGGGTGAGCGTTAGGGTTAGGGTCAGTGTGCGGGTTAGGGTTAGGTTTAGAGTTAGGGTGAGGATGAGGTTGAGGGTTATGGTTAGGGTTAGGGTTAGAGTGAGCGTGAGGGTGAGGTTGAGGGTTAGGGTTAGGATTAATTTTAGGGTTAGGTTGAGGCTTAGGGTGAGGGTTACGGTGTGGGTGAGTGTTAGGGTTAGGGTGAGGGTTAGGGTTAGTGTTAGGGTGAGGGTTAGGTTTAGGTTTAGGGTTAGGATGAGGGTTAGGTTGAGGGGTAGGCTTAGGGTTAAGTTTAGGGTTAGGGTTAGTTTGAAGTTTAGGGTTAGCGTTAGGGTTAGAGTGAGGGTTAGGATTAAGGTGAGGTTTAGGTTGAGGGTGAGGTTTAGGGTGAGGTTTAGGTTGAGTGTTGGGGTGCGTTAGGGTGAGGGTGAGGGTGAGGGTTAGGGTGTGGGTGAAGGCTAGGGTTAGGGTGAAGATTAGGGTGAGGGAAAGAGTTAAGGTGAGGGTTAAGGTGAGGGTGAGGGATAGGGTTAGAGTGACGGTTAAGGTGAGGGTGAGGGTTAGGGTGAGGGTGAGGGTTTGGATTATTTTTAGGGTTAGGTTGAGGATTACTTAGGTTTAGGGTGAGGGGTAGGGTTAGGATTAGTGTGAGTGTTAGGTTTAGTGGGAGGGTTAGGGTTAGGGTTAGGGTTAGGTTGATGGTAAGGGTTCGGTTGAGGGTTAGGTTTAGGGTGAGGGTTAGGGTAAGGGTGAGGTTTAGGGTCAGGGTGTGGGGAAGGGTTAGTGTTATGGTTAGGGTTAGGATAAGGGTTAGGGTTAGGGTTAGGCTGAGGGTGAGGTTTAGGTTGAGGGTGAGTGAGAGGGTGAGTGTGAGAGTTAGGGTTAGGGTTAATTTTAGGGTAAGGTTTAGGGTTAGGGTTAGGGTTAGGGTTTGGGTAGGGTTAGTGTGAGGGTTAGGGTTAGGGTTAGGGTGAGGGGAAGGGTTAGGTTTAGGGTTAGGATAAGTGTTGGGGTTAGGGTTAGGCTGAGGGTGAGTTTTACGCTGAGGGTGAGTGTGAGTGTGAGTGTGAAGGTTAGGGTTAGCGTTAGTTTTAGGGTAAGATTTGGGTGAGGGTTAGGGTTAGGGTAAGGGTTTGGGTTAGGGTGAGGGTTAGTGTGAGGGTTAGGGTTAGTGTTAGGGTTAGTGTGAGGGTTAGGGTTAGGGTTATGTTTAGGGTTAGGGTTAGGGTGAGGCCAAGGGTTAGGGTGAGGTTTAATGTGAGGGTTAGTGTTAGGGTGAGGGTTAGGTTGAGAGTTAGGTTTAGCGTTAGTGTTAGGGTGAGGGTGAGGGTTAGGTTGTGAGTGAGGGATAGGGTTAGGTTGAGGGTTAGGGTGAGGATAAGGCTTAGGGTGAGGTTAGGGTGAGTGTGAAGGATAGGATTAGGGTGATGGTTAGGGTGAGGGATAGGGTGACGGTTAGGGTTAGGGTTTGGGTTAGGGTTAGGGTGAGATTTAGCTTGAGGGTTAGGGTTAGGGTGAAGGTTAGGGTTAGGGTGAGAGTGATGTTTAGGGTTAGGGTTAGGTTTAGGGTGAGGTTAAGGGTTAGGCTGAAGGTTAGGGTGAGGGTGAGTGTTAGGGTTAGCATTAGGGTTAGGGTGAGTGTTAGGGTTATGGTTAGGGTGAGGGTGAGGGTGAGGTTGAGGTTTAGGGTAAGGGTGAGGTTTAGGGTTAAGGTGAGGGTTAGGGTTAAGGTTAGGTTTAGGTTGAGGTTTAGGGTTAGGGTTAGGATGAGGCTTAGTGTTAGGGTGAGGGTGAGGGTTAGGGTTAGGGTTAGAGTTAGGGTGAGGATGAGCGTGAGGGTTAGGGTTAGGGTTAGGGTTAGAGTGAGGGTGAGGGTGAGGGTTAGGGTTACGCTGAGGGTGAGGGTGAGGGTGAGGTTGAGGGTTATGGTTAGGGTTCGGGTTAGGTTTAGGGTGAGGGTGAGGGTTAGGTTTAGTGTGAAGGTTAGGGTTAGGGTTAGGATGATGGTAAGTGTTAGGGTGAAGGTTAGGGTGAGGGTGAGTGTTAGTCTTAGGATTAGTTTTAGGATTAGGGTAAGGGTAATATTGAGGGATAGGGTTAGGGTGAGGTTTAGGTTTAGGTTGAGGGATAGGGTTAGGTTTATTGTTAGGGTAAGGGTGAGTTTTAGGGTGTGGATTAGGTTTAAGGTGAGGGTTAGGGTTAAGGTTAGTATTAGTGTTAGGATTCAGGTTAGGGTGAGGGCTAGGGTGAGGATGAGGGTTAGGGTTAGGGTTAGAATGAGGGTGAATGTTGGGGTAAGGGTTAGGGTGAGGCTTAGGGTGAGGGCTAGGGTTAGGATTAGAGTGACAGTTTTAATGTGAGGATTAGGGTTAGGGTTAGGGTTAGTGTGCGGGTTAGGGTTAGGGTTAGAGTTAGGGTGATGGTGATGGTGAGGGTTAGGGTTAGGGTTAGGATTAGAGTGAGGGTGAGGGTGAGGGTGAGGGTTAGGGTTAGGATTAGGGTTAGGGTTAGGCTGAGGGTGAGGGTGAGGGTGAGGTTGAGGGTTATGGTTAGGGTTCGGGTTAGGTTTAGGGTGAGAGTGAGGGTTAGGTTTAGTGTGAAGGTTAGGGTTAGGGTTAGGATGAGGGTGTTAGGGTGAGGGTTAGGGTTAGGGTGAGGGATAGGGTTAGGTTTATTGTTAGGGTGAGGGTGAGGTTTAGGGTGTGGATTAGGTTTAAGGTGAGGGTTAGGGTTAGGGTTAGTATTAGTGTTAGGATTCGGGTTAGGGTGAGGCTTAGGGTGAGGGCTAGGGTGAGGGCTAGGGTTAGGATTAGAGTGACGGTTAGGTTTAATGTGAGGGTTAGGGTTAGGGTGAGGCTAAGGGTTAGAGAGATGGTTAGGCTGAGAGTGAGGGTTAGGTTTAGCGTGAGTGTTAGAGAGAGGGTTAGGGTGGGGGTTAGGGTTAGGGTGAGGGTGAGGGTGAGGGTTAGTGTTAGCATTAGGGTTAGGGTGAGTTTTAGGGTGAGGGTTAGGGTTAGGGTTAGGGTGAGGGTTAGGTTTAGGGTTAAGGTTAGGATGAGGGTTACGTTGAGGGGTAGGGTTAGGGTTAGTTTTAGGGTTAGGGTTAGTTTGAGGGTTAGGGATAGGGTTAGGGTGAGGGTAAGGATTAGAGTGAGGCTTAGGTTGAGGGTGAGGTTTAGGGTGAGGTTTAGGTTGAGGGTTGGGGTTGGTTAGGGTTAGGGTGTGGGTGAGGGTTAGGGTATGGGTGAGGGTTAGAGTTAGGGTGAATGTTAGGGTGAGGGTAAGCGTTAGGGTGAGGAATAGGGTGAGCGTGAGGGATAGAGTTAGTGTGAAAGTTAGGGTGAGGGATAGGGAAAAGGTTAGGGTTAGGGTTAGGGTTACGATTAGGGTTAGGGTGAGGGCTAGGGTGAGGGTGAGGGTTAGGGTTAATGTTAGGGTTGGGGGAGGGTTAGGGTTAGGTTTAGTGTTAGGGTGAGGCTTAGGTTGAGGATTGCGGTTAGGTAAGGGTTAGGGTGAGGGTGAGGTTTAGGGTGTGGGTGAGGGTTAGGGTTAGGATGAAGGTTAGGGTGAGGGTAAGGGTTAGGGTAAGGGTTAGGGTGATGGTGAGGGATAGGGTTAGGGTGACTGTTAGGGTGAGGGTTAGGGTGAGAGTGAGGGTTAGGTTTAGCATTAGGGTAAGTGTTAGTGTGAGGGTGAGGGTGAGGGTTAGGGATTGGGTAAGGGTGAGTGTGAGGGTGAAGTTCAGGATTAGGGTTTAGGATAGGGGAAGGTTGAGGTTGAGGGTGACGGTGAGTGTGAGGTTGAGGGTGAGGGTTATTGTTAGGGTTAGGGCAAGTGTTAGGGTTTGCGTGATGGTTAGGTTGAGGGTAGGGTATGGGTTAGGGTGAACGTTAGGGTGAGGGTAAGGGTTAGGTTTAGCATCAGGTTTAGGGTGAGGGTTAGGGTGTGTGTGAAGGTTAGGGTGAGGGTGAGTGTTAGGGTTAGTGTGAGGGTTAGGGTTACGATTAGGGTTAGGGTGAGTGTGAGGTTTAGTGTTAAGATTAGCGTTAGGTTTAAAGTTCGGCTGAGGTTGAGGGTGAGGGTGAGGGTGAGGGCTAGGCTGAGGGTGAGGGTTAGGGTTAGGGTTAGGGTGAGGGTTAGGGTTAGGGTTAGGGTTAGGTTGAGGGTTAGGTTTAGGGTTAAGATTATTGGCAGTGTTACGTTTAGGGTGAGAGTGAGGTTGATCTTGAGGATGAGGGTGAGGGTGAGGGTTAGGGTTAGGTTTAGGGTGAGGGTGAGGGTGAGTGTTAGGGCTAGGATTTGGTTTAGGATTAGGGTTAGGCTGAGGGTGAGGGTGAGGGTGAGTTTGAGGGTTAGAGTTATGGTTAGGGTTAGGATTAGTGTGAGGGTTAGGGTGAGGTTGAGGGTTAGGGTGTGGGTTAGGTTTAGGGTTAGGGTTAGGTTTAGGGTGAGGGTTAGGGTTAGGGTTAGGGGTAGGGGTAGGGTGAGGGTGGGGTGAGATTGAGGGTTAGGGTTAGGGTTAGGGTGAGGGTGAGGTTGAAGTTTAGAGTTAGGATTAGGGTTAGGTTTAGGGTTATGCTGAGGGTGAGGGTGAGGATTAGATTGAGGGATGCGGTTAGTGTTGGGGTTAGATTTAGGGTTAGGGTGAGGGTTAGGGTTAGTGTGAAGGTTAGGGTTAGGGTTACGATGAGGGTAAGGTTTAGGGTGAGGGTTAGGGTGAGCCTTAGCGTTAGGGTAAAGGTTAGGGTTTGGTTTAGTTTTAGGCTGAGGGTGCGGGTTATGGTGAGCGTTAGGTTTAAGGTGAGGGTTAGTGTTAGGTTTAGGGTGAGGTTGAAGGTGAGGGTTATGGTGAGGGTGAGGGTGAGGGTTAAGGTTTGGGTTGGGGATAGGTTAGTGTGAGGGTTAGGGGTATGATTAGGGTTTGGGTTAGGGTTAGGGTTAGAGTGATGGTAAGTGTTAGGTTGAGGGTTAGGGTGAGAGTGAGGGTTAGGGTTAATATGAGTGTTAGTATGAAGGTTAGGGTCAGTGTTAGGATTAGGGTTAGGTTTAGGGTGAGGGTGAGTGTTTGGGTTAAGGTGAGGGTGAGGGTTAGGGTTAGGATGAGTGTTAGGGTTAGGGTTAGGGTTAGGGTGAGGGTGTGGGTGAGGATTACGGTTTAGATTAGGGTTAGGATTAGGGTTATGGTTAGGCTGAGGTTTAGGGTGAGGGTTAGTGTGAGGGTGAGGGTTAGGGTTAGGGTTAGGATGAGGGTTAGGGTGAGGGCTAGGTTGAGGGTGAGGGTTAGGGTTAGGGTTAGGGTGATGGTGAGGGTTAGTGTTAGGGTGAGGGTTAGGGTTAGGGTTAGGGTTATGTTTACTGTTATTGTTAGAGTTAGGGTTAGTGTGATGGTGAGAGTGAGGGTGAGGTGAGGGTGAGGTTTAGGGTTAGGGTTAGGTTTAGGGTGAGAGTGAGGGTGAGGATTAGGGTTAGGGTTAGGGTTAGGCTGAGGGTTAGGGTGAGGGTGAGGGTTAGGGTTAGGGTTAGCATGAGGGCTAGGGGCAGGGTTAGGATTAGGGTTAGCGTTAGTGTTAGGGTGAGTGTGAGGATTTGGGTTAGTGTTACGGGTATTGTTAGGGTGAGGGTTGGGGTTAGGTTTAGGGTTAGGATTAGGGTTATGGTTAGGGCTAGCATGAGTGTGAGTGTTAGCATTAATGTTAGAGTAAGGGTGTGGGTTAGGGTTAGGGTTAAGATGAGGGGTAGGTTTAGGATTAGGGTGAGGATTAGGTTTAGTGTGAGGGTTAGGTTTAGGGTTAGAGTGAGGGTAAGTGTTGGGTCAGGGTTAGGGTGAGAGTGAGCGTTACGGTTAGTGTGAGTGTTAGGGTGAGTGCTAGGGTGAGGGTTAGTGTTAGTGTTAGGGTTAGGGTTAGGGTGAGGGTAAGGTTTAGGATTAGAGTTAGGGTGCTGGTTATTGTTAGGGTTAGGTTTAGGGTTAGGGTGAGGGTTAGGATTAGCTTGAGGGTTAGGTTGAGGGTTAGGGTTAGGGTTAGTGTTAGGGTGAGTGTGAGGTTTAGGGTATCGTTGAGGGATAGGGTCATGGTGAGGGTTAGGGTGAGGGTAAGGCTTAGGGTGATGGTAGCGTGAGGTTGAAGGATAGGGTTAGGGTGACGGTTAGGGTGACGAATAGGGTGAGAGTTAGGGTTTGGGTTTGTGTTAGGGTTAGGGTGATGGTTACATTGAGGGTTAGAATTAGGGTTACTCTTAGGGTGCGGATGAGGGTTAGGGTTAGGGTTAGGGTGAGGGTTGGGGTTAGGGTGAGGGGTAGGTTTAGGGTGAGGGTTAGGGTGAGGGTTATTATTAGGGTTAGGGTGAGGGTGAAGTGAGGGTGAGGTTTAGTGTTAGGGTTAGGTTTAGGGTGAGGGTGAGGGTGAGGATTCTGGTTAGGAATAGGGTTAGGGTTAGTGTTAGGCTGAGGGTGAGGGTGAGGGTGAGGGTGATGGTTAGGGTAGTTTTAGGGTTAGGGTTAGAGTTAGGGTTATTTTTAGGGTTAGGTTGAGGGTGAGGGTGAGTGTGATGTTGAGGGAGAGGGTCAGGTTTAGGGTTACGGTTAGGGTGAGGCTGAGGGTTAGGCTTAGGGTTAGGGTGTGGGTGAGGGTGAAGATTAGGGTTAGGGTTATGGTGAGGGTTAGGGTTAGGGTGAGGGTTAGGATTAGGGTTAGTGTTAGGTTAACGGTGAGGGTGAGGTTGAGGGTTAGCTTTAGGATTAGGGTTATGGTTAGGTTAGGCTTAGGGAGAAGTTGAGGGTTCTTATGAGGTTAGGGTTAGGGTATGGGTGAGGGTTAGGGTTAGGGTTAGGTTTAGGGTGGGGTTGAGGTTGAGGGTTAGAGTGAGGTTTAGGGTGAGGGTTAGGGTTAGGGTTAGAGTGAGGGTGCGGGTTAGGGTTAGGTTTAGTGTGAGGGTTAGGGTTAGGGTTAGGGTTAGGGTTAGGGTGAGGGTTAGGGTTAGGGTTATTATTAGGGTTAGTGTTAGGTGAGGGTGATGGTGAGGTGAGGGTGCGATTTAGGATTAGGGTTAGGGTTAGGCTGAGGCTGAGGTTGAGGATTCTGGTTAGGATTAGGGTTAGGGTTAGGGTTAGGCTGAGGGTGAGGGTGACTGTGTGGGTGAGAGTGAGGGTTAGGGTTAGGGTTAGTGTTATGTTTAGGGTTAGCATTAATATAAGGTTTTGGGGTTAGGCTGAGGGAGAGGGTGAGTGTGAGGGTGAGTGTTAGGGTTAGGCTTAGGCTTAGGGTGAGGGTTAAGGTTAGGGTTAGGGTTAGGGTGAGGGTGACGGTTAGGGTTAGGGTTAGGTTGAGGGTGAGGTTAAGGGTGAGGGTGAGAGTTAGGTTTAGGTTTAGGGTTATGTTTAGGGTTAGGCTTAGGGAGAAGTTGAGGTTTCAGATGAGGTTGAGGGTTATGGCGTGGGTGAGGGTTAGGGTTAGGGTGAGGTTTAGGGTGAGGTGAGGGTGAATGTTAGAGTGAGGTTTAGGGTGAAGGTTAGGGTTAGGGTTAGAGTTAGGGTGATGGTTCGGGTTGGGTTAGGTTTAGTGTGAGGTTTAGGGTGAGGGTGAGGGTTAGGTTTAGGGTTAAGGTTAGGGTGAGGGTGAGGGTTAGGGTTAGGGTTAGGGTTAGGGTGAAGGTGGGGACGAGGGTTAGGATGAGGGTGAGGGTGAGGGTGAGGTTTAGGGTTAGGTTTAGGGTGAGGGTGAGGCTGAGGGTTAGTGTTAGGATTAGGGTTAGGGTTAGGGTAAGGCTGAGGGTGAATGTGAGGGTGAGGGTGAGGGTTAGGGTTAGGTTTAGGGATGAGTTAGTGTGAGGGTTAGGGTTAGGGTTAGGGTGAGGGCTAGTGTTAGGTTTAGGGTTAGGGTGAGGCTAAGGGTTAGGTTGAGGTTTAGGGTGAGAGTGAGGGTTAGGGTTAACATGAGTGTCAGGGTGAGAGTTAGGATGAGGGTTAGGGTGAAGGTTACGATGAGCATAAGGGTTGGGGTGAAGGTGAGGGTTAGGTTTAGTGTTAGGGTGAGAGGTTAGGGTTAGGGTTATGGTGAGGGGTAGGATTAGGGTGAGGGTTAGGGTTAGGGTTATTAGGGTTAGCATTAGGGTGAGGGTGAGGGTGAGGTGTGGGTGCGGTTTAGAGCTAGGGTTAGGTTTAGTGTGATGCTGAGGGTGAGGATTATGGTTAGGATTTGGGTTACGGTTAGGGTTAGGCTGAGGGTCAGGATGACAGTGTGGGTGAGGGTGAGGGTTAGGGTTACGGTTAGGGTTAGGGTGAGGGTTAGGGATATGGTTAGGGTTAGGGTGAGGGTTAGGGTTAGGGTTAGGGTTTTAGTTAGGGTTAAGGTGAGGGTAAGGGTTAGGGTGAGGGTTAGGTTTAGTTTGAGGTTAGGGTTAGGGTGTGATTTAGGGTGAGTGTTAGGGTTACAGTGAGGCGAAGTTTTAGGGTTAGGTTTAGGATTTGGGATAGGCTTAGGGTTAGGCTGAGGGTGAGGTTTAGGCTGAGGGTGAGTGTGAGGGTGGGTGTGAGGGTTAGTGTTCGGGTTAGTGTTAGGGTGAGGGTTATGCTGAGGGTTAGGGTTCAGGTTCAGGTTCAGGTTAGAGTGAGGGTGAGGGTGAGGGTGTGGTTTAGGGTTAGGATTAGGATTAGGTTTAGGGTTAGGCTGAGGGTGAGGTGAGGGTTCGGGTTAGGGTTAGGGTAGGTTAGTGTGAGGGTTGGGTTAGGGTTAGGGTGAGGGTTAGTGTTAGGGTTAGGGTTAGGGTGAGGGTAAGGGTTAGGGTGAGTATTAGGTTGAGAGTGAGGGTTATGGTTAACGTGAATGTTAGGGTGAGTGTTAGCATGAGGGTTAGGGGCAGATTTAGGATTAGGGTTAGGGTTAGGGTTAGGATTAGTGTTAGGGTTAGGGTCTTGGGTTCGGTTTAGGGTGAGGGTTAGGGTTATGTTTAGGGTTATTGTTAGAGTTAGGGTTAGTGTGATGTTTAGAGTGAGGGTGAGGTGAGGGTAAGGTTTAGGTCTAGGGTTAGGTTTAGGGTGTGGTTGAGGATTATGGTTAGGATTAGGGTTAGGGTTAGGGTTAGGCTGAGGGTTAGGGTGAGGGTGAGGGTTAGGGTTAGGATTAGGTTAGGTTTAGGGTTAGGTTGAGGGTGAGGGTTAGGGTTATGGTTAGGGTGAGGGTTAGGTTTAGGGTGAGGGTTAGGGTTGGGTTATTATTAGGGTTAGGGTTAGGGTGAGGGTGAGGGTGAGGGTGAGGTGAGGGTGAGGATTAGTGTTAGGGTTAGGTTTAGGGTGAGGGTGAGGGTGAGGATTCTGGTTAGGAATAGGGTTAGGGTTAGTGTTATTCTGAGGGTGAGGGTGAGGGTGAGGGTGATGCTTAGTGTTAGGTTGAGGTTAGGTTTAGAGTTAGGGTTATATTTAGGGTTAGGGGGAGGGTGAGTGTGATGTTGAGGGGGAGGGGGAGGGTTAGGGTTAGGGTGAGGGTAAGTATTAGGGTGAGGTTTAGGGTGAGGGTAAGTATTATGGTGAGGTTTAGGGTGAGAGTAGGGGATAGGGTTATCATTAGGGTTAGGGTGAGGGTGAGGGTTAGGGTTACAGTTAGTTAGGGTGTGGGCTAGGTTGACCGTGAAGCTTAGGGTTAGGGTTAGGGTTAGGGTTAGGCTGAGGGTGAGTGTGAGGGTGAGGGTGAGTGTGAGGTTTAGGTTTAAACTGAGGGTTAGGGTGAGTGTGAGGGTTAGGGTTAGGGTTAGGGTTATTTTTAGCGTTAGGGTGAGGGTGAGTGTGATGGTGAGGGGAAAGGGGAGGGTTAGGGCTAGGGTGAGGGTACGTTTTAGGGTGAGCGTGAGGTTTAGGGTTTTCATTAGGGTTAGGGTGAGGCTGAGGGTAAGGGTTACCGTTAGTTAGGTTTAGGGCTACGGTGAGGGTGAAGGTTAGGGTTAGGGTTAGGCTGAGGGGTAGGGTTAGGGTTAGGTTTAGCATTAGGGTAAGGTTTAAGGTTAGGGTGAGCATGAGGGTTGGGTTAAGGGTTAGGGTGTGCGTGAGGGTGAGGATTAGGGTTAGGGTTATGGTGAGGGTTAGGGTTAGGGTGAGGGTTAGGATTAGGGTTAGTGTTAGGTTGATGGTGAGTGTGAGGGTAAGGGTAAGGGTTAGCTTTAGGATTAGGGTGATGGTTAGGGTTAGGCTTAGGGAGAAGTTGAGGGTTCTTATGATGTGAGGGTTAGGGTGTGGGTCAGGTTTAGGGTTAGGGTGAGGGTGAGGGTGAGTGTGAGGCTTAGGGTGTGGGTGAAGGTGAGGTTTAGGGTTATGGTGAGAGTTAGGGTTACGGTTAGGGTGATTGTTAGGCTGAGGTGTGGGGTTAGAGTTATGGTGAGGTTGAGGGTAGGGGTTAGGGTGAGGGTTAATGTGAGGGTGAAGGTTAGGTTGAGGGTTAGGGTTAGGAGTAGGTTGAGTGTGAAGGTGTGGGTTAGGGGTAGGGTTAGGGTGAGGGTGACGGTGAGGTGAGGGTGCGACTTAGGGTTAGGGTTAGGTTTAGGCTGAGGCTGAGGGTGAGGATTCTGGTTAGGATTAGGGTTAGGGTTACGGTTACCCTGAGGGTGAGGGTGACTGTGTGGGTGAGACTGAGGGTTAGGGTTAGGGTTAGTGTTAGGGTTAGGGGTAGCATTAATATAAGGTTTATGGTTAGGGTGAGGGTTAGGGTAAGGATTAGGGTTAAGGTTAGGTTTAGGCTGAGGGAGAAGTTGAGGGTTCTTATGTGGGTGAGGGTTAGGGTTAGGGTGAGGTGTAGGGTGAGGTTGAGAGTGAGGTTTAGGGTGAAGGTTAGGGTTAGGTTTAGGGTTAGGGTGAGGGTGCCGGTTATGGTTAGGTTTAGTGTGAGGGTTAGGGTTAGGGTGAGGGTTAGGGTTAGGGTTATCATTAGGGTTAGCGTTAGGGTGAGGGTGAGGGTGAGGTGAGGTTGCGATTTAGGGATTAGGGTTAGGTTTAGGCTGAGGGTGAGGTTGAGGATTCTGGTTACGATTAGGGTTAGGGTTAGGGTAAGGCTAAGGGTAAGGGTGATGGGTGGGTCAGCGTGAGCGTTAATGTTAGGGGTAGTGTTAGGGTTAGGGTTAGCATTAATATAAGGTTTAGGATTTGGCTGAGGGTGAGGGTGAGTGTGAGGGTGAGGGTTAGGGTTAGGGTTAGGGTTAGGTTGAGGGTTAGGGTTAGGGTTAGGGTTAGGGAGAGGGTTCGGGTTAGGGTTAGGGTTAGGGTGAGGGTGAGTGTGATGGTGAGGGGGAGGGGGAGGTTTTGGGTGAGTGTTAGGTTTAGGGAGATGGTGAGGGTTAGGGTAAGCATTAGGGTTAGGGTTAGGGTTAGGCTGAGGGTGAGGGTGAGTGTGAGTTTGAGGGTTAGGGTTAGGGTTAGATTTATGGTTAGGGTGATGATTTGAGTGAGGGTGGGGGTTAGGGTTCGTGTTAGGGTTAGGGTTAGGGTGAGGGTTCGGGTGAGGGTTAGGGTTAAGTTTAGGGTTAGGGTGAGGCTGAGGATTAGGGTTAGAGTGAAGGTTACAGTTAGGGATAGGGTTAGGATTAGGGTTAGAGTGAGGGCTATGGTGAGGGTGAGGTTTAGGGTTAGGGTTAGGGTGAGGGTTAAGGTTTGGGTTAGAGTTAGGGTTAGGGTTAGGGTGACGGTTAGGGTTAGGTTTAGGGTTAGATTTAGGGTTAGGGTGAGAATTATGGTTAGTGTGAGGGTTAGGGTTAAGGTTAGGGTTAGGGTTAGAGTTAGGGTGAGGGTGAGGGTGGGGGTTAGGGTAAGGATTAGGTTTAGGCTTAGGTTGAGGGTTAGGGTTAGGGTTAGTGTGAGGGTTAGGTTTTGGGTTAGGGTGAGGATTAGGGTGAGGGTTAGTTTTAGTGTGAGGGTTAGGGTTTGGGTGAGGGTGAGGGTTCTGGTTAGGGTGAGGGTTCGGGTTAGGGTGAGGGTTAGGGTGAGGGTTAGGGTTTAGGTGAAGGGAAGGTTTAGGGTTAGGATTAGGGTTAGGGTTAGGCTGAGGGTGAGGTTTAGGCTGAGGGTGAGTTTGAGGGTGAGTGTGAGGGTTAGGGTTAGGGTTAATGTTAGGGTGAGAGATAGGGTGAGGGTTAGGGTTCGTGTTCAGGATAGGGTTAGAGTGAGGATGAGGGTGAGGGTTAGGGTGAGTGTGAGGGTGAGGATTAGGGTTATGTTTACGGTTAGGCTGAGGGTGAGGTGAGGGTTAGGGTTAGGGTAGGTTTGTGTGAGGGTTGGGTTAGGGTTAGGATAAGGTTTACTGTTAGGGTTAGGGTTAGGGTGAGGGTAAGGGTTGGGGTGAGGGTTAGGGTGAGAGTGAGGGTTAGGGTTAATGGGAATGTTAGAGTGAGGTTTAGCGTTGGGTTTGCGGCAGGGTTAGGATTATGGTTAGTGTTAGGGTGAGGGTGACGTTTAGGGTGAGGGTTAGGGTTATGTTTGGGTTATTGTTAGACTTAGGGTTAGTGTGAGGGTGAGGGTGAGTGTGAGGTGAGGGTGAGGATTATGGTTAGGGTTAGGTTTAGGGTGAGGGTGAGGGTGAGGATTAGGGTTAGGATTAGGTTTAAGGTTAGGGTTAGGCTGAGGCTGAGGGTGAGGGTGAGGGATAGGGTAAGGTTTAGGGTTAGGGTTAGGGTGAGGGTTAGGGATAGGGTTAGGTTTAGGGTGAGGCTTAGGGTTAGGATTAGGGTTAGGGTTAGGGTTAGCTTGAGGGTGAAGGTTGGACTGAGGGTGAGTGTGAGGGTGAGTGTGAGGGTTAGGGTTAGGGTAGGATTATTGTTAGGGTGAGGGTTAGTATTAGCGTAAGGGTTAGGGTTAGTATTAGGGTTAGGGTGAGGGCTAGGGTGAGTGTGAGGGTTAGGGTTAGGGTTAGGGTAAGGGTGAGGTTTAGGGTTAGGGTTAAGGTGAGGGGTAGGGTTAGGATTAGGGTGAGGGTTAGGTTTAGTGTGAGGGTTAGCGTGAGGGTAAGTCTTAGGGTGAGTGTTAGGGTGAGGGTGAAGTATAGGGTTAGGGTGATGGTTAGGGTGAGGTATACTGTGAGGGTTGGGGTTAGGGTCAGGGTTAGGGTTAGGGTGAGGGTTAGGTTGAGGGTTAGAGTTAGGGTTAGGGTTACGGTGAGGGTTAGGGTTAGGGTTAGGGTTATTTTTAGGGTTAGCGTTAGGGTTATTTTTAGGGTTAGCGTTAGGGTGAGGGTGAGGGTGAGTGTGAGGTGAGGGTGAGGTTTAGTGTTAGGGTTAGGTTTAGGGTGAGGGTGAGAATTCTGGTTAGAATTAGGGTTAGGGTTAGGGTTAGTCTGAGGGTGAGTGTGAGGGTGAGGGTGAGGGTGAGGGTGATTGTGAGGTATAGGGTTAGGCTGAGGATGAGGTTGAGGGTGAGGGTTAGGGTTAGGGTTAGTGTTATTTTTAGGGTTAGGGTTAGTTAGGGTGAGGGTGAATGTTAGGGTTAGGGTTAGGGATAGTGTGAGGATTAGTTTTAGGGTTAGGGTTAGGGTGAGGGTTAGGCTGAGGGGTAGGGTTAAGGTTAGGGTGACGGTTAGGTTTAGTGTGAGGGTTAGGTTTAAGGTTAGGGTTAGGGTTAGGGTGAGGGTGAGGGTTAGGGTTAGGGTTAGGGTGTGGGTGAGGTTGAGGATTGGGGTTAGGTTTATGGTGAGGGTTAGTGGTAGGGTGAGGGTTAGGGTTAGTGTTAGGTTGAGGGTGAGGGTGAGGGTGAGGGTGAGGGTTAGGTTTAGGATTAGGGTTATGATCGTGAAAATGGCAATACTTCCCAAGGCTATCTACAAATCCAACGCGATCCCTATCAAAATTCCACCATCTTTCTTCAAGGAAATAGAAGAGGCAATCCAAAAATTCATATGGAACAATAAAAGACCCCGAATAGCAAAAACGCTCCTCAACGGAAAGAACACTGCTGGAGGAATATCAATACCAAATTTCAAACTCTACTATAAAGCCATAGTAATCAAAACAGCTTGGTATTGGCATAAGAACAGACCTCAGGACCAATGGAATAGAATTGAAAACCCAGAAATGAACCTACAGACCTATAGCCATCTAATCTTCGATAAGGGACCTAAAACAATAGAATGGAAGAAAGACAGCCTCTTCAGTAAATGGTGCTGGCAAAATTGGTTAACTACATGTAGAAAACTAAAGCTAGATCCTTATATATCACCCTGCACCAGAATCAACTCCAAATGGATCAAAGAACTTGAACTCAAAGCAGACACTCTGAAAACATTACAGGATGGAATAGGAGAAACCCTAGGTCTCCTTGGCTCAGGCCGAAATTTTCTGAATAGAGACCCGGAAGCACAACAAATCAAAGAAAGGTTGGACAAATGGGATTGCATAAGATTGCAGAGCTTCTGCAGGGCAAATGACATAGCTGGCAAGATCAATAGAAAGCCCACCGATTGGGAGAAGATCTTTACTAGCCATACAACGGACAAGGGTCGCATATCTAAAATATACTTGGAACTCAAAAAATTAAACCACCCAACAACAAATCCTCAAAGAAACAACTGCCCAATAAATAAGTGGGCGAAAGACTTAAAGAGAAGCTTCTCTGAAGAAGAAAGAAGGATGGCCAATAGACACATGAAGAAATGTTCAACATCCCTAGCCATAAAAGAAATGCAAATCAAAACAACATTGAGATATCACCTCACTCCAGTTAGAACAGCAAAAATCAAGAACTCTAACAACAACAGATACTGGAGGGGATGTGGACAGAAAGGAACCTTACTTCATTGTTGGTGGGAATGTAAACTTGTTCAACCACTTTGGAAAGCAGTATGGAGGTTCCTCAAAAGACTTCACATAGATCTCCCCTATGATCCAGCAATCCCACTTTTGGGCATTTACCCAAATGTTTACAAACAAGACCACACTAAAGCTACCAGCACAACTATGTTTATTGCAGCATTATTTACCATAGCTAAGATCTGGAACCAACCCAGATGCCCCTCAGTAGATGAATGGATCAAGAAAATGTGGTATATATACACAATGGAATTCTATGCCTCCATCAGAAAGAATGACATTTCCCCATTTGTTAGGAAATGGAAAGGTTTGGAAAAAATTATATTAAGTGAAGTAAGCCAGGCCCAAAGAAGCATAGGTCCCATGGTTTCCCTTATTTGCAATATCTAGTATAGGTATGAGTCAAGCGGAAAAGGTCAGATAATGTGATGTTAGGAAAATGAACCCTTAAATATGTATTTTAATGTTTTCGTTTCTTTCATGCATGTGTTTCTAACGCATTTATAAGATTATTTCTTTGTTGCTTTGTATGTCCCTCCCCCACAGTGTAACCCCCGCTTTCACTATATTTGATGTCAGTATGACATGTGGAGGAGATGGGGACAAACAAGTCGTTTAAGGATTCAGGTGGACCTGTTGCAACAATGAGAAGTACAAAATGTCATGTCAAAACCAGCTTTACAATGTCGGTGTGGGGGGGAGGGGGGTATAATTGGGTGGGGGGAGGGGGAGGCGGGGAAGGGAGGTGAAGGGTAAACAAAGGAGGAGGCTGCAATGCTTGGTAAGAAATGTATGCATTATCCTGCCCATGTAATTGTAGCCCCTCTGTACAGTATGTTCTCAAATAAAATAAAATTAAATTAAAAAAAAAAGGATTAGAGTTAGGGTTAGGGTTAGGCTTAGGGAGAAGTTGAGGGTTCGGATGAGGTTGTGGGTTAGGGTGTGGGTTAGGGTTAAGGTTAGGGTGAGGTTTAGGGTGAAGTTGAGGGTGAGTGTTAGAGGGAGGTTTAGGGTGAGGATTAGGGTTCGGTTTAGGGTGAGGGTGCGGGTTAGGGTTAGGGTTAGCGTGAGGGTCAGGGTGAGGGTTAGGGTGAGACTGAGGGTGAGGGTGAGGGTGAGAGTTAGGGTTAGGTTGAGGGTGAGGGTGAGGGTTAGGGTTAGGATTAGGGTTAGGGTTAGGATAAGGCTGAGGGTGATGCTGAGGTTTAGGGTTAGGGTTAGGGATAAGTTTGAGTGAGGGTTAGGGTTAGAGTGAGGGTTAGTGTTAGGGTTAGGGTTAGTGTGAGGGTCAGTTTTAGGGTGAGGTTTAGGGTGAGAGTGAGGTTTAGGGTTAACTTGAGTGTTCGGGTGAGGGTGAGGGTGAGGGTTAGGGTCAGTGTTAGGATTCGCGTTATGGTTGGGGTGAGGGTGAGGGATAGGCTTAGTGTTACGGTAAGGGTTAGGGTTAGGGTGAGGGTGAGTGTTAGGGTGTGGGTTAGGGTTAGGGTTATTATTAGGGTTAGCATTAGAGTGAAAGTGAGGTGGGGTGCGGTTTAGGGTTAGGGTTAGGTTTAGGGTGAGGGTGAGGGTGAGGATTCTAGTTAGGATTAGGATTAGGGTTAGGGTTAGGCTGAGGATGAGGGTGATGTTGTGGGTGAGGGTATGGGTTAAGGTTAGGGTTAGCATTAATTTAAGGTTTAGTTTAGTCTCAGGGTGAGGGTGAGGGTGAGGGTGAGGGTTAGGGTTAGGTTTAGGGTTAGGGTTAGGGTTATAGTTAGGGTTAGGGTGAGGGTGAGTGTGATGGTGAGGGGGAGAGGGAGGGTTAGGGTTCTGATTAGGTTTAGGGAGAGGGTGAGGGTAAGGGTAAGGATTAGGTTTATGGTTAGGGTTAGGCTGAGGTTGAGGGTGAGTGTGAGTGTGAGAGTTAGGATTAGTGTTAGGTTTAGGGTTAGGGTGATGGTTAGGGTGACGGTGAGGGTTAGGGTGAGGGTTAGGGTTAGGGTGAGGTTTAGGGTGAGGGTTAGGGTTAGGGTTAAGGTTAGGGTTAGGGTGAGGGTTAGGGTGAGACTGAGGGTTAGAGTTAGGTTGAGGGTTATAGTTAGGTATAGGGTTAGGATTAGGGTTAGGGTGAGGGCTATCCTGAGGGTGTGGTTTAGGGTTAGGATTAGGGTGACGATTAGGTTTAGGCTTAGGGTTCGGATTAGGGTTAGAGTGAGGGTTATGGTGAGGGTTAGGTTTAAGTTTAGGTTTAGGGTGAGGGTTAGGTTTAGAATTAGGGTTAGGGTGAGGGTTAGGGTGATGGTGAGGGTGAGGGTTAGGGTTAGGTTTAGGAGGAGGGTAAGGGTGAGGGTTAGGGTTAGGATTAGTGTTAGGGTTAGGGTTAGGCTGAGGGTGAGGGTGAGTGTGAGGTTGAGGTTTACGGTTAGGATTCGTGTTAGGTTTAGGGTTAGGGTGAGGGTTAGGGTTAGTGTACAGTTTAGGGTTAGGGTTAGGATGACGGTAAGGGTTAGGGTGAGGATTAGGGTGAGGGTGAGTGTTGGGGTTAGCATTAGGGTTAGGCTTAGAGTGAGGGTGAGGGTGAGGGTGAGGGTAAGGGTTAGGTTTAGGGTTAGGGCTAGGGTGAGGGTTAGGGTTAGGGTTAGGATTAGGGTTATGGTGAGGGCTAGGTTGAGGGTGAGGTTTAGGGTGAGGCTGAGGGTGAGGTTTAAGGTTATGTAAGGTTTGGGTTAGGTTGACGATTAGGGTGATGGTGAGTGTTAGAGTGAGGGTTAGGGTTAGAGTGAGGGTTAGTGTTAGGGTTAGGGTGAGGGTTAGGTTTAGGGTGATGTTTTGGGTGAGGGTGAGGGTTAGGGAGAGGTTGAGGGTTCGGGTGAGGATGAGGTTTAGGTTGTGGGTGAGGGTTATGGTTAGGATGAGGGTTAGGGTGAGGGTGCGGGTTAGGGTTAGGTTAAGTGTGAGAATTAGGGTTAGTGTGAGGGTTAGCGTTAGGGTTAGGGTTAGGGTGATGTTTAGGGTGAGGCTTAGGATTAGGGTTAGGGTTAGGGTGAGGTTTAGTGTGAGCCTTGGGGTTAGGTTGAGCGTGAGGATGATGGTGAGGGTTAGGGTGAGTGTTAGGGTGAGGGTTAGGGTGTCGATGAGGGTTAGGTTTAGGGATAGGCTTAGGGTGAGGGGAGAGGGTGAGGTTTAGAGTTATGGTGAGGGTGAGGGTGAGGGTTAGGTTTAGGATTAGGGTTAGGGTTAGGGTTAGGGATAGGGTTAGTCTTAGGGTGAGGTTGAGGGTGAGGGTGATGGTGAGGGTTAGGGTAAGGGTTAGGGTTAGCTTTAGGGTCAGGGATAGGTTTAGGGTGATGTTTAGGGTGAGGGTGAGTGTTAGGGTGAGGGTGAGGGTTAGGGTTAGCGTTAGGGTGAGAGTGAGTGTTAGGGGTTAGGGTTCGCGTTAGGGTGAGGGTTTGGGTTAGGATTAGGGTTAGAGTGAGGGTTAGAATGAGGGTTAGGGTTAGGGTTAGGATTAGGGTTAGTGTGAGGATTACGGTTAGTTTTAGGGTGATGGTGACGGTGAGCGTTAGGGTTAGGTTTAGGGTGAGGGTGAGGGTAATGGTTAGGGTGAGGGTTAGAGTGAAGGTGAGGGTTAGGGTTAGCATTAAGGTAAGGGATAGGGTGAGGGTGAGGGTTAGGGTTAGGTTTAGGGTGTGGGTGAGGATTAGAGTTTCTGTTTAAGTTGAGGGTTAGGGTGAGGTAGAGGTTGAGGGTTAGGGTTAGGTTGTGGGTGAGGGTGAGGTTTAGAGTCAGGATTAGGGTTTAGGTTAAGGTTATGGTAAGTGTGAGTGTGAGTGTGAGTGTGAGTGTGAGGGTGAAGTTAAGTGTGAGGGTTACGGTTAGGGCCAGGGTGAGTGTTAGGTTTAATGTGATGGTTATGGTTAGGGTAGGGTAAGGGTTAGGGTGAGGGTTAGGGTGAGGGTGAGGGTGAGGTTTAGGGTTAGGATTAGGGTTAAGTTTAGGGTTAGGCTGAGGGTGATGTGAGGGTTAGGGATAGGGTTAGGTAGGTAAGTGTGAGGGTTGGGTTAGGGTTAGTGTGTGGGTTAGTGTGAGGGTTAGGGTTAGGTTGAGTGTAAGGGTTAAGCTTAAGGTGAATCTTAGTGTGATGGTTTGCATGAAGGTTAGGATCAGAGTTAGGATTAGGGTTAGGGTTAGGGTGCGGGTGAGAGTTAGGGTTAGGTTGAGGGTTAGGGTTAGGGTGAGGATTAGGTTTATGATTAGGGTTATTGTTAGAGTTAGGATTAGGGTGAGTGTGAGGGTGAGGTGAGGGTGAAGTTGAGTGTTAGGGTTAGGATTAGGTTGAGGGTGAGGGTGAGGATTAGTGTTAGGACTAGGTTTAGGGTTAGGGTTAGTGTGAGGATTACGGTTAGGTTTAGGGTGATGGTGAAGGTGAGGGTTAGGGTTAGGGTGAGGGTGAGGGTAAGGCTTAGGGTTAGGTTTAGGGTGAGGGTGACCCGTAGTGTTAGCATTAGTGTAAGGTTTAGCGGGAGGGTGAGGCTTAGGGTTAGGGTTAGGGTGTGGTGAGGATTAGGGTGAGGGTTAAGGTGAGGGTTAGGGTTAGGGTGAGGGTAGGGTTAGGTTTAGGCTGAGGGTGAGGGTGAGGGTTATGGTGAGAGTGAGGGTGAGGGTGATGTTTAGGGTTAGGATTAGTGTTAGGATTAGGGTTAGGCTGAGTGTGAGGGTGAGGGTTAAGGTTAGCATTGGGGATAGGTTAGTGTGAGGGGTAGGGTTTGGGTGAGGGTTAGGGTTAGGGTTAGGGTGATGGTAAGGGTAAGGGTGAGGGTTAGGGTAAGAGTGAGGGTTAGGGTTAACATGAGTGTTAGGGTAAGGGTTAGGGTCAGTGTGAGGATTAGGGTTAGGTATAGGGTGAGGGTGAGGGTTTGGGATAGGGTTAGGGTGAGGGTTAGGGTTAGGATGAGGGTTAGGGTTAGGGTTAGGGTTAGGGTTAGGGTGAATGTGCGGGTGAGGATTAGGGTTAGGATTAGGTTTAGTATGAGGGTTAGGGTTACGCTGAGGTTTAGGGTGAGGGTTAGTGTGAGGGTGAGGGTTAGGGTTAGGGTGAGGGTTATGGTTAGGGTTAGGATTAGGGTTAGGGTGAGGGCTAGGGTGAGGGTGAGGCTTGGGGTTAGGGTTGGGTGATGCTGAGGGTTATTTTTAGGGTTAGGGTGAGGGTGAGGGTGAGGTTGAGGTTTAGGTTTAGGGTGAGGTTTAGGGTTAGGGTGAGGTTTAGGGTTAGGGTTAGGGTGAGGGTGAGTTTTAGGTTTAGGTTTAGGGTGAGGCTTAGTGTTAGGGTGAGGGTTAGGGTTAGGGTTAGGGTTAGTGTGAGGGTTAGGGTTAGGGTTAGAATTAGGGTGAGGGTGAGGGTGAGGGTTATGGTTAGGGTTAG